>NC_056733.1:661026369-661313869 GCF_019279795.1 Protopterus annectens | reverse complement strand
ATTTATGATTAGGTTGGAGGTGTGTAACCATGACTCAACAGGTGAAGATTCTTGAATGACCTGCTAAAGGTACAGTATGTTAAGAGCTAAGCAGAAAAGGTTAGAGCCATCTGCATATTGCACTATGCTGGCATGCTTGGTTCCATCTGTAGAGATTGTTTATAAACATGTTAAACAGTAACAGTTTTAGGATTGACCCTTGAGGAATACCAACAGATTGGGGAGAACTGTTGAACATTTGTTTCGCTCAAACCATAATTGGGATGGGTGATCAAGTCATAAAGAAGAGAGTTTGGTTAGTAAATTCTGATGTGAAACTGTATCAAAGGCTTTAGCCATGTCTAAGAAAAGTGAAGAGAAGAGAAAATGTTACCTGTATTTCAGTGAAAGTTTATGATGTTAGTGAAACTAAGGAGGGCAGAATTTGTGCTACTGTGGGGATGGAAACCAAAGAAGAATACTGTTTTTAAGCTAGTTGCAAAGTGAAGAATGAATTCATTTTTCAAGAACACTGGACACAGGAGATGGGATAGCTATAGGTTGTTGGAAAATTCCGTGGAGTTTTCACCTTTGTGCAGGTGAATGATAATATTGAGGGGACACAGTTGTTATTGAGTAGTTTTACCAGAATAGAAAAAGGGTAAGTAAATGCATTTACTGACATTTTAATATATTCACATGATAAAGGGTGGGTTTCAGGTTTTGAAGATATGGACAGGTTCAAACTTGAAAGGAGAGCTGTTTTTAGAAAATACTGGTAGGGTGAAGGAGGTAGCAGGGTCATCTATGAGTAAGCTACATACTGTTTTGACAAATTGATTACTGAACTGAGCAGCAATACTATCTGTAGTGCTGCTCGTGTTTGTCAGATGTGTGGTAATGTGACTGGGGTGGAGTATATTATTTACTGTGGCCCAGAACAGTTTGGGATAGTTTTGTTATTTAAGCTGAAGAATGGCCTAATAGGATTGTTTGATTTAATTTACTTCAGCAGAATTAAAAAAAAATATATGTGATAAAAAATAAATGGTTGTTGTGTCTTTCGGCTTTTCCCGGTTAGGGGTCGCCACAGCGGAACTCCGGTCCGCTAATGATTGGTAGTTGCTTTTTACATGCCGGGTTACTGGCCCTGACGCACAACCTTCAACGAAGGTACGCCCATTCACGCATGTATCCACGCAAAAGACGCCCTAGCTGAGAATTGAACCAGACAGCGTCTTACTGTGAGGCGACAACGCTACCGCAGTATCACCACCGCGGGTAGAGTCTAGATATTCTGTAGTTCAACATCTGCAAAATCAATTGGGTACTGTATTGTATGAAGTATATGAAAACAATGCAAACGCCACCTCTTTTACATGAAAATTAAAAGCTTAAAGGACTTAAACAGTCTGGTTTAACAAAATAAATAATAAATAAACAGCAGCAGCACACAGTAATGTAAAAAAAATGCTTTCCAAAATGAACCAAAAAATAAGTTATATACAGAAAAATCTGTTGGTAAAGTACAGTCACCCCATAATGAAAATGGAATACTTTTATTAAAGATAAGCATTTACTTATACCTGAAGTCTGATTATACCATATTTTTGTAATGAAATCCACAGTAAGTATACATAAAAAGTAAAATAATTTTGTTCCTCCTACATAACTGAAACCTGGCCAGTCATCCTGTTATTTTGTGTGTATGCATGTATAATTATATCTGTTAGTTCCCACATTTGTAATCAATCAATGCACATAACACAAAATAGTACACCATAATTAATAAGTACTAAAAAAAAAAAAATCATTAATCTACAGTGACAGAAAAAGTAAATCAAACACTTTTCTTGCCCCCCTGCAAAAAAAAAATGTTTTAAATTTGTATGTGCTAAGGTTCTTTTTTAGCACATGCGTACTTGGAATTAGAACTTATGTACTTACCATAACTTGGCATCTGTGTTGTCCATTTTCATTCTTCTTCATGAATGGGTTACGGATCCTATCCTTGGATCTGACTCAGCCACATTTACAAGAATTAGGATCTGAATCTCGAGATCCTTCCTCTACCCATTATGCTCTATTCCATCCCCAACTCCTCAGATCGAGTTTGCTGACTTACTGGCCACTGTGTAAAAGAAAGATGACAGAAACAAGAAAAGACTGAGGCTCCAACCTGGAATGGGAGAGTTCCATTAACATCCAAAGATCCTTCTAGAAGTGACAAGGCCAGGGGATGGCTGGGAGGGAAGGTGAGGAAGAATGAAAATGGCCAACACAGATGCCAAGTTATGGTAAGTACATAACTGCTTAATCTCATGTGGTCCATTTCATTCTTCCTCACGGACGGGTCAGAGTCCCCATCTAAGTAACTCTCAGGAGGCCCTCAAGCATGGAAATGCCAGAGCACTCCTGACCCAAAGGAAGCTCTGCTAATGGAGACATTGTCCAATTTGTAATGTGTAACAAAGACACAAGTCTTTAACAAAGTGGCTGCAGCACAGACATAATCAATGGAAGTTCTTAATGAGAAGGTAGTGGAAGTAGTCATAGATCTAGTGGAATGAGATCTAGGAGGACAAAGCAATTCCAAACCTTTTTGAGAATAAAGCAGCAAAATACAATCAATAATCCATTTGGCCAGAGTAATTCTGGAAACTGCTTGACCTAAGTGGTTATGGGAAAAGGATACAAACATATGATCAGACTTCCTGTAATGTTTTGTTCTATGAAGATAAAAACAGTTGCCTATGAATATCAAGATTCTGCAGCATATATTCTCCCTTATTAATAAAGTTTGGAAAGAAAACTAACAAATGTATGGACTGATTAATATTAATCTCTGTGGCCACTTTAGACAGAAAAAAATAAGAAGTTATGTACCTACCATAACGTTCCATGTTAGTTGTCTTCTTCTCACCTTCTTTCTTGCTGGATGGGTTCGGAGCTGACCCTCAGCTCCGACTCGGCCTATACTAAAGCTCGAGAGCTATTTATATCGGCTCGAGGCTACCCTATGTCCCACAATGCTAGGCGCTAACTACAAAGATCTCGTTTGATAGCTGAAACCATAGCAGTTCTGCTCTCCAACAAAAGGAGGAGAGGAAACCTCACTCGAAAGTCACCTAGACCTATACCTACCAGTAGGGATAGCCAAGGGGGCAAAACTGAGGCAAGAAGAAGATCCCCAAGGATCCTTAGGTCTGTCCAGGCTAGGGGGATGGGGGGTGGGACGCAAGAAAGAAGGCGAGAAGAAGACAACTAACATGGAACGTTATGGTAGGTACATAACTTCTCAATGTTAAGTTGTCAATCTCGCCTTCATTATTGCTGGATGGGACCGCGTCCCTAGCACTTTCACCCTGGGTGGCTCATCGGAACAGACTCTTGAGAACGGTGGAACCAAAATTAGCCCGGCTTCGGGAGGCCATGTCTAATTTGGAATGAGAGATAAAGGTATGAGGAGAGGCCCACGTGGCTGCCGCACAAATGGAATCTATTGGTAATCTAGCCTGAAAAGCTATTGAGGTGGCTAATGCTCTAGTTGAGTGAGCCCTGGGCCTTGACGGTAGTTTTTGGCGTCTGAGCTGATAGATGAAAGTAATCACAGAGGCCAGCCATCTAGAAAGAGTTACTTTGGAAACTGGAAGGCCTTTCTTCCCTGTCACATAAGATAGGAAGAGCTGCTCAGATTTCCTAGCTTGCTTGGTTCTATCCAGACAGTAACGGAGTTGACGATGAACGTCCAGAAAATGCAGCTTTTGTTCCGCTCTGTTGGAGTAGTTGGGGAAGAAAACTGGAAGATCGATAGTCTGGTTTAGATTCGCCTCAGAAGAAACCTTGGGTAAAAAGGACGGATTAGTCCTGAGGGACACTCTGTCTTTATGGAAAACTAGATAAGGTGGACGAATGCAAAGGCCCTGAAGTTCTGATACTCTTCTCGCAGATGTTATGGCGACTAGAAAAAGAGTTTTCCAAGATAGCAATTTCAAGGAGCAGGAAGCCGCAGGTTCAAAGGGGGGAAGAATCAAGGAAGTTAGAACCAAATTTAAGTCCCACTGTGGTGGGGGGTCCCTGATTGGGGGCTTAAGCAAAAAGATACCTTTAAGAAAGGTTTTACAAAGCTTATGGGATATGATACTGGAGTCCGAAAAGCCTGCATGAAAGTTCGAAATAGCCGCTAACTGTACTCTGATGGTGAAGGAAGAAGACCCTGAGTGAAACAATTAGGCTAGGAAGTCTAGGACTGATTGGATAGGGGCAGTAAAAGGATCTATATTTCTAGCTCCTGCCCAGAAGGAAAAACGCTTCCACTTGCTGGCATAAATCGTCCTGGTGGATGACTTTAGGGAAGCTATAAGTATGTCATGCACAGAATGGGAAATAAGGGGAAGCCTGGCTAGGGTTGGAATTGGAGCAACCAAGCTGTGAGGTTGAGAGATTGGAGGGAGTGGTGCAGCTGTCCCGACTGATGGGTCAAGAGATCTGGCACTGGGTCCAGATGCCAGGGCTGCCCCAAGAGGTAACGATGCAGGAATGGAAACCATATCTGACGAGGCCAGTAAGGAGCAATGAGGATCATGTTGGCTCTCACGGCGGTAGCTTTCTGAATCAATTGAGTGATTAATGGGAAGGGGGGAAAGGCATACAGAAGTCCCCGGGGCCAATCGTGGACTAGAGTGTCTCTGGGGGGGTGGCCGGGAAGAGGGAAGAGAGTGAAGAAGTCGTGGCACTTGCTGTTTTGAGGTATTGCAAAAAGGTCGCAGCAAGGTCGACCCCATCTCTGAAAAATTTTTTCCACTACTGCTTGTTTGAGAGACCACTCGTGTGGCATGAGAATGGCTCTGCTCAACCTGTCCGCTATGATGTTGGACTTCCCGGGGACGTGCGTTGCTATCAGAAACCGCTGAGAGGAGATTGCCCACTGCCAACGGACATATTGTCCGTCTGAACTGCAATAGTCCCGATAGGAAGAGAGTCCTGAAGGGCTTGCAACGCTAAAACTACTGCTCTCATCTCCAAGACATTTATGTGCAGGTGGCACTCGAAAGGTTGCCATGTGCCCTGGACCGTCCTGCCCTGAAAATGCCCCCCCACCACCCGATCAGGGAGGCATCCGTTGTCACCGTGGCGACCAGGGGAGAAGGAACAAATGGTCTGCCCTGAAGGACTTGAGGGGAGACCATCCACCAAGAAAGGTGTTTCTTGCAAGACAGGGTTATTAAAATGTTGTGTGACATTGGAAGTTGTTGAAAGGACCACTGGGAAAAAAGCATCCATTAAAGGATCCGCATATGAAAGCGAGCTACGGGAAGTAGAGTAATGGCTGCCGCCATGAGACCTAATACCTTCAGGACAAAACTGGCTTGGATTTTGTTGTTCTGAAGGAGGATGTGAACATGCCTGCGAATATCTAGAACTCTTTGCTCGGTTAGTTTTGCGGAAAACCGGACTGTGCCCAAGGTGGCGCCTATGAAGGTAATAGACTGACAAGGCGACAAGGCAGACTTTTCGAAATTTATGGAGATACCTAGCCCTTTGCAAGTTTGAATGGTGTAATCTCTGGAGAGGAGAAGTTGACGCCTGGTGGTGGCAGTGAGGAGCCAGTCGTCTAGGTATGGAAACACCTGGAATCCTTGACGCCTCAGATGAGCCGTAACCGCTGCCATGCATTTGGTGAACACTCGGGGGACTGTAGTGAGACCAAAGGGCAGGGCTCTGAACTGATAGTGACTGGCTCCCAACCGGAAGTGGAGAAACCTTCTGGAGCGCCTGTGCATCTTGATGTGGTAGTACGCATCCTGAAGGTCTACTGAGCACATCCAATCGTCCTGACCCAGAAAGGGTAGAATGGACTGTAGCGTGACCATCTGGAACTTTGTTCTTCTTACAGACTTGTTTAGTCTGCTGAGATCCAATATTGGTCTCCAGTCCCCTGTCTTTTTTGGTACCAAAAAGAACTTGGAGTAAATTCCGGATCCTTGTTGGTCTGCTGGGACTGGCTGGATGGCTCTTTTTGTTAGCAGTTTTGATATGTCTAGTACTGCTTGTTCCCTTAGACTGGGTGGAACGTCTGGGAGGGGTCCTTTTGGTTGAGCTGGGGTGTGGATAAAATGAATTCTGTAACCCTCGGATATGATCGACTGTACCCATTTGTCTTGGGTGAGTGAAAGCCAGGCTTCTGGGTACAGTGATAACCTTCCCCTGACTGCCTCCGAAGGCGGACAGTCGGGCAGCTTCTCAGGGATGCTGGAAGGGTTTGTCAGAAAGAGACTCTCTGCTACCCTGATTTTGCGGACCTCCTCTGCCCCTAGGGCGGCGTCTGTTATTGTTCCCCCCCTGCCTCTAGAGGGGAACTGACCTCTTGCGTCAGGCGCGACCTCTTGTGGTTTACGGAACCACATCTTCCCACCCTTCTGACCCTTAGGGTATGGTCTAGACGGGGTGGAAAAACGGACTCCCACGGCAGAGAGAGTCTTGCCTTCTTGCTCACATCGGGTCAAAGTATCCTTCACCTGAGGTCCAAACAAAGCTGAATCGTCAAAGGGGGAATTAGTGAAGGACGCCTTAAAGGGGTCTGCAAAGTTACAAAGCCGCATCAAGGCGTGACGCCGTAAGGCCACGCCTGTGCCTGCAGCCCTACTCGCCCCATCGGCCGCATAGGAAATAAGCCGCATGGAGGAGTTGACAATGGAATTCAGGGTTGCCAGCTGGGAGTTTACTTTGTCCTGAGACCTCGCAGCTGCTGGATCCTGTAAGACCTCACCCACTTCTTTGAGCATGTCTCTTTGAAGGCGGGTGAAGTGGCACAGATAATTCAGCGACCGCATGAAAATGGTTGCTGAAGAAAACATCCGCTTGCCGTACCTATCCATAGTCCTAGACTCCTTGTTAGGAGGATGGACAGGTACTGAAGGATCAGCCAGTTCCTTCTTAGTGGCTGCAGCCACCACCATGGGGTCAACCGGGACACCCTTGGCTAAAAACTGTTTGTCCGAAGGGGCTGTTATAAATTTGGAAGGCCTCCGT
Source organism: Protopterus annectens (assembly GCF_019279795.1). Classification (NCBI taxonomy): domain Eukaryota; kingdom Metazoa; phylum Chordata; order Ceratodontiformes; family Protopteridae; genus Protopterus; species Protopterus annectens. The sequence continues at coordinate 661,306,858 of NC_056733.1, read as the reverse complement.
GGGGTATGTTCCATCGTATCAGGGGCCGTCCACGCCTTCCGTGCCACCATTTCCATGAGGGGGTCAAAGGGCGGAGACACCCAGGAGGTGGAAGGGCGACAGCCAAATGCCTCTAGGTAAACCGACTCGTCCTCGGAAGGATTAAGGGTAGACCAGTTCCCCCTCTGTTTCAGGATCTCAAGGATGTCTGAAAAGGAGACATTCTCAGAGGGGGACCGTGGTGACCCTTCCGACTCATCCAAGTCGGTATCCAATGTAATGGACTCAGGGGAGTCCACATGCTTCCTCTTACATTTCCTCTTCCGAGGGGGTTCCCCTGACGGATCAGGGGAAACCTCGGAAGAGGAGGATATTCCCAATGGGGAAACCTGAGGCGTTGGATCTCTACGGTCAGGAATGAGAGGGTGGGTAGAGACCGCAGCAGGCACTACAGAGGGAGGAGCTGAGGGAGCCGACCATGGAGAAGGAACAGGGGCCAGCACGCTCCTCATGACTTCAAAGGCGCCCCTATCAGGCAGGTTAGAAGGTCCCCGCTCCGAAGAGATAAGGACCCCTCCCGGCACCGAGAGGGACGGCTCCGAAGCCAATGTCGGGGCCGAACTTACCAGTGCCGAAGCTCCTAGAGGGAGTACGGGGTCGGACAAGGGTCCGATGCCACTCGCCCCCTCGGAGCCGACGAGGAAGTCCATGCGCCCAGATCCCTCCAAGGATGGGACCATGGAAGAGACCGGAGCCAACGACGGAGCCGAAAGGTGAGGTATCGGCTCCAACAAGCTCCGGCTACGAACTCAGAGGAAGAGTCGGAGGAGGAATCGAAGATGGGGTGGGAATAGCCACTGTCTGTTGAGAAGGGCTATGGAGCATTTGGGCTAGTGCCTGAGACTTAAGAAGTCTACTAACCACCCTCTCGAGGTCATGGTCCGAGAGCCTGGAAGACCTGGAGGAATGGGTTCGATGGCTCCGCTCCGAGAGTAAGGGAGACCTCGGAGCCGAGTGAACAGATTCCGAGGATGGAGACTTGGACCGTTTACGGCTAGCAGATGGCGCTGACACCACTATCGGCACCAACTGAGTCCTAGAATCATCGGCTCCAGCTCGAGCCGATGTAGAAGCCTGAATTTGAGGAACGTAGACTCCAGCCGGAGCCGATGAGGAAGACTGTGTCTTGGAAACATCGGCTCCAGACAGAGCCGATGTAACAGCAGTCAGAGCACCACCAGTCGAAGGCTCAGAACTCGGAGCCGACGGCTTAGATGGCTTCGAAGGCTTCCCCGACGATGACTTGGTCGGGGAACCTTCAGGCTTTAACAAGCCCCTCAAAATTAATTATTTCTGCATTCCTGCAGGACTCTTGGACTGAACGCATGACAGACCAAACAAGAGTCCTGCAGGTGCAGAGGGCCCAGGCAATAAACACAAGAAGTGTGACCGCCTGTCAGCGACATTTTCTGACAGCACGAGTCACACTTCTTGAAGCCTGAGACCCTGGTGTCTTTAGACATCCTAAAAAGTACAAAAAATACACACACACACACACACACACACACACACACACACACACACACACACACACACACACACACACACACACACACACACACACACAGACATCCTTTAACAAGCTAAATCAGTCACACAAAAATTAAACTGACAAGTTAAAGAAAGCAGAATAGGCCCAAAGGCCTAACCTTATAACCAAAAAGGGGGTTAGGATAAGGATTAAAAGGGACCGGAAGGGAGATTAGCTATGAAGGGAAGCTAATGGGATGGTCGCTAACTAAAAACTAATTGAAAAACTGACTAAAAGGTAGAAATTTAAGAATTATAATATCTAACCTGTAGAGCCAGTAATAAACGCACCTTGCAGCTGTAAGCGGCAAACGAGATCTGGGTAGTTAGCGCCTAGCATTGTGGGACATAGGGTAGCCTCGAGCCGGTATAAAATAGCTCTCGAGCTTTAGTATAGGCCGAGTCGGAGCAGAGGGTCGGCTCCGAACCCATCCAGCAAGAATGAAGGCGAGATTGACAACTTAACATGAGTTGGTTCATAGAGACACCTATCTATATGGAAAATAATGTAAGGAAGCCTAGCTGATAAAGCCTGGAGCTCAAATTCTTCTTGCTGAAGTGATAGCTACCAAAAAGGTTTTCCAAGAAAAAAAAAATCATACTGTACTTATTTGCTGGTTCAAAGGATTTCTGAGTCAGCTCTTGGACTACCATGAGATCCCAAGGAGGAGAGGGGACCTTTATTGGAGATCTAAGGAGAAAAATTCCCTTCATGAAATCTTACTATCACTGGAATTAGAAAAAGTATGCGGTCAGCTTGAGGATGTAGATACTGGGATGTTGGATTTTGGAAGGGTGAAATAAGAGATCCAGAGTGGGCTCCAGTATCCATGGAGAATATTTCAAGTGAGACCAGAGAAAGGGGAGCCATATCTGTTGAGGCCAGAAGGGGGAATGAGGATGACTGAGCTCTTCAGCCCACTTGCTTTCTGTAGAAACTTTGGCATCAGTGGAAGGGGGGTATTCATAGAGGAGACTCGGGCACCAATTGTGAATCAGAGCAACCTTTGGTAACTTCCCGGGAGGGGGGGATCACAGAAATGTATTTGCTGCACTTGTTGTTAGGGGAGAGGTAAACAGATCACAGCAAAGTTGGCTCCATTGGTGAAAATCATGTTTGCTACTGTCTGATTGAGAGACCGCTAGTGAGGAATCAGACTGGACCTGCTACGTCTGTCTGCCAGCATGCTGGTTTTCCCTGGCATGTGCATTGTATTTAGAAAGTGAGCTGAAGAAGTTGCCCATTCCCAGACCTTCATGGGATCTATGCACAACAGGTATGAATGGGATCCTCCTTGTTTGCTGATGTACCAAATTACTGACATGTTATCTGTGTGTACTGCAATAGTCCCTAGGGGGAGAATGTCCAGAAATGCTTCCAACATTACAAGGACTGCTCTCACCTCTAGGACACTGATAGGCAACTTGGTCTGCAAACAAGCCCATGCACCTTGGACCATCTTTCCCTTTAAATGCCCCACCCCCAACCCAGTTGGGAAGCATCCGTGGCCACTGTGAATACTGGGGAGGAAGAGAGAACGGTCTGTCCAAAAACAGGTTGTCTGACTGGATCCACCCTCAAATATGACATCTGCAAATTGGAGCGAGTTTGATGGGAACAGATATAAGTTGGTAAAGAATAGACCATTGTAGACTTCCAAGATGGCTGCACATTAACAGTTCATTTCTAGCTCTCCCAGTCTAAAAACAAACTCACCAGTAAAGGCCAGCAGACTTGTGTTTATGGGTAAATTTCAGTATCTGGCTAGTAAGTGCACTGCCTGGATGGCAGGAATAAAGAAATACAGAAGACCTGGAAAAACAATCAGCTACAAAAAGTGAGGAAGAAACACTGTCAGAGGAAAGTTCTGCAGGTGTTCAACAAAAAGCAATGCAACCTTCAGACATGACTTTCAATAACCGACAGTAAGATACAAGTCTAAACAGAACAATTGACGCACTTGAGGTTTAAGTAAATTTTGGACGTAGCCGTGGTGTTACCTTGTGGTTTTTTGAACGTTGAAGATATAAGACAAGTGCACACAAACCTGGTTAAAATAAAACACTGATGGAGTACATCAACACAAACAAAAGGCTGGAAAAAGTGGAAGAAGCTTTAAACAGATATTCAGATGAGATGATAAAGCTGCAAATATCACAGGCTGAAATGAAGAAAAGGCTGGCTAAATATGAGACTGCTCAGGAAAATATGTTTCACAAAATAACAGAATTAGAGGACAGAGCACACAGGGAAAACCTGAGAAGCTGGAAGGAACAGACTGCATTAATTTTATGAAAGCACAAATAAGCAACTGGACTGGTATTCCATAGCAGGAGTTGTTAGTTGAAAAGGCACATCATGTGTACTGCTCCAAACCTGGCTATGAGAAAGCAACCTAGACCTTTAGTGGTAAAGAAGCAATCCTAACAACTGAAGAAGTAGATTGACAAAAGTGTGGCAGAAGGACAAAGTACTGAAAGTGGGAGACAGTGTGTTTGTGGAGAATGATTATTCATTGTACACCAGAAGGAAGAGACGCAAATTCATTCCACTATTCAGGGAATGTCAAGATGCAGGTGTGAGATTCAAACTGCTGTACCCAGCTGCCTTCAAGGTATTCTTCCCTGGAGGGGCAAAATCATTTTTTGATGAAGTACATGCTAAGGAGGAAATACAAATGTCCAACAAAAAGAAAGGAGGAGATTCTGCTTCTTATTCTTCTGGTAATTAAGACCACAGAAGGACTGCAATTATGAAACCTTTTCAAAATTTTCAGCGGAAAATGTTGGGAGAGATGGAAGGGAGCATGAGAGTAAATGAGGAGAATCAAGAGTACATTGGAAATGAATCAGAGGCAGGATTTCCGAGATGAACAGTAATAAAACCAGTAGCTTAATATGGGATTACAATGCAATAATTATATTTGTGAAATATAACAGAACAAGAAAATCTGGAAATACTGGTATTTTTCAGAATTTGTTGGACTTGTGGAGGACTCTAATGCATATGCCCTACTTCATGTCATTAATGTTCGGAAAAGTGCTTTGGGGAGGGGAAGAAGAGGGAGAAAGTTAACTCTAAGTAAAGATTTTTTTTCTTAAACAGTACCAATTTTCTGGCATGTGGTTTTCTTTACATGCTATAAAGTATTTTTTCCGTTAGTTGTAAGTGTAATGGGGAATGTAAACAGGTGCTGCTGTTCTTTTTCTTTTCTTTCTCCCTTCTTTCTTTCTTCTTGTTCAGTTTTAAGAAATGTAGACATTGTAATGTTAAAAAAAAGCCTGGTTAAAAACCATGATGAAAGAAATATTAAATGTACTTCTCATTCTCGCATGGGGGGATGATGGATTAAAGACCTTGGATTGATTTAGTAACAAGTTTTAGGGAGAGCAAGTAAATGAAAAAGAACACTGAATATTATGAGACTTTTTCTAGCAAATGTATGCTTAGTAACAATTCTTCAGTTGGTTTTCATGTTTCCATGGAAGCAATCTGATAGAGAAACTGATAGAGAAACTGGCTCCCTGGTTCTTGTGTCTCTATGGAAACAATATGATAAAGAGAAACTGGCTACAGTCTAGTGGCGAGTGATTGGTTGGGAAAAAAGGAGAGAGAAATTGGCTAAGAGATCATGCTCTCTGAAAGCATTCTGGGTTTTTCTCAAGGTAGATAATGCTCTCTGAAAGTAATCAGGGGGTTTCCTTAGGTAGTTAATGTTCTCTGAAAATATTTATGGGCTTTCCCAGCTGGGCGAGCTATAAAGATAAGACAAAAGCAAACAAGCACTTAGCAGAAGCAAAGGCATCACCATGCATCTTAGCATGGACGACCTTTCTTTTAGGTTAACTCAAGTCTATGAGTGTGACTTAGTTTGGGATTTTTGCTCCTGTTAGGTAGGCAAAACTTCAATATTTAAAAGTGTACATAGTTTTGTGTGCTAGTATTAATAGGTATTGGGATGTCTGTTATTTTTGGTTGAGGGCTTTCAATAAAACAAGAAGTCTTACAAGATGTGACACAGGCTCAAATGGATACAAGAAACAAATGTATAAAAGGTCAACCTGCCAAGCAGTGCATGCATGTAACACAGGAGCTGGAACCAGACATTTAACAAAAAAGGTGTTATACATAAAAAGTAGGAATAATAAATGTTTAATACAATGATACTTTCATTAATGTCTTTGAATGTAAACAGCCTCACAGATAAATACAAACAAGAAGCAGTAGTGAACTATATTAAAAAATGTAGAGTGCAAGCAGCTATGTTACAGGAGACACACACAAAAGAAATGAACATGTGAATCTGATAAAGGAAGGTTATTCAGTGGAACACCTGGGACAAAGAAAAAGAGGAGTGGTTATATTAACTGCAAGAGGGGCTCCAATAGTGACAGATGATGACAAAAAAAAATAAATAAATAATAATGGCAGATTTGTAGTGTTAAGGGGCTATTGGCAAGAGAGGAGGATTACACTGGCATGTATTTACATTCCACCTAAAACTGCTAAAATGGAGAAAATTCTGGGAGAATTAATCAGTTTTTAGCAATGATTATTACTTATAGGTGGGGAATGGAATTTGATTTGCAGCAGGGAAGATGTGTCTGGAGGGGTAAGAAGTAAAAATATAACAAATCAGGGGTGGCTCGTCCTACTGGACTGCAGCCCACCCAGCTGTAAAATGAAAAGAACAGAAAACTAGCTGCAAATCCTGTGTATGTGTGCTTTCCTATCTGGACTGCTGTCTAACCAGTCCAAATTACAAAAAGAAGACAATCAATGTAGATGCCCCGGAAGTCTATGCGGTTACAAACCGCACAGACTGCAAGGAAAACGGACTGCAATATCTGCAGTCTACATAGCAACTGACTTGCTCTCAGCACTCTCGGCATGTATTTGATGCACTCTGATTGGCTCCTGGCATGCACGCACTCTTGGACTGACTGCTGCTGCAAGGGAGTAATGGCGGCTCCAGACTTGGACTTTTTGTTTGACCTTGGACTGATGATGCAATTCAGAAACTTTGCATGACCTCAGATTGATGCTCTGCAAGGAATATATCAGAACTACTCTTGGACTGAAGGGACAGCCCGGAAGCAAGCATTCTTGCTGGTAGGGAATATATATAGGTAAAGGTAATTCAGAAGCTCTGCAAGGAACACACTTGGTCTGACTGCTAGGGAACTGAAGCAATCAAAGGGGTGGGTGTGTGTGTGTAAAATGCCCCAGTTCAATATTCCTGGTGGCTAGAGTTATTCAGGTTCAAACCCTGTACCTTGGATACAGGTAGCAAGAGCCTGAATACCCTACCCACCACCACTGCAGATTTTTGCTTCATATGTTTGTTCTGAATCTGATGACAGGCATTTGAACTTCAGACTTCATTATTTGTATTTATTTTATTTAACATTTGTTAACCGGGAAAGTCCGACTTGGAACAAAGCCAATTTTCAGCAGAGGCCCGGGGAGAAAGGCTCCAGATGCATGTCTTTGTAATGGTGAGGTCTTCATACCTCATGTTTGTTCTGAATCTGAGGACAGGACATTTGAATTTCAGACTTTATACCTCATATGTTTGTTCTGAGTCTGATGACAGGCATTTGAATTTCAGACTACATATTCTTCAGAAAATACATGGTAACACTACACAGATCCTTTTATTCTAGCAATTTCCTACGTTTATAAGATCAATATTTGAAAATTGCCCCTATTTTTGGGGGTGTATTCTCCCATTATTGGCTTGGCCAGGTTTTTTGTGCTACGAGGTTGAGAGCTATGGTGAGAACTGAGAACTGAATTCACTGAATATGTTTGGGGGCTGTATTGTCCCATTACTGGCTTTGTCCAGGTGTTTGTGCTAAGAGGTTGAGAGCTATGGTGAGAACTGAATTCACTAAATGATAGCCATTTAAGTTTCAGTCTTCATGTCTTTTAAGAAACCGCTTATATGGCATAGTGGTATGTTGCTCTGACTGTAGTGCATAGGGTCCGGGTTCCTATTATATAATCAAAGACGCAATTCTTCAAATGCATCTTGATCGAACTTGAAAGCATGAAACAGCAAAATAGCGAAACAGCATATAAGCAATTTCTTTCCCTGGGAAAAAAAATCACTTGGCTGCCTCCATTACTTTGCCATTTTCCTCATTACAGTGGAATCTCAGAGTTGGTATATTTAAGTGTGTGTGTGTGTGTGGGGGGGGGGGGGGCAAAGCTCCATACAATTATGTAATGTTTTGAAGTTTTTATTTTTTTGTGGAACAGCGTTTTTTTTCCCCTGGGAAAAAAAATCTATGTTCCAAATGTTTGGGATTGTAAGCTTTCGCTTACATGGGGTCAATAAATCATCATTTGCTGATTTAATATAGACCCTTAGGTCCTGGGTTTAGACTTGGCAGTGAAATGCACCATGGTAACATAACATTTTATTCTAGCAGCTTTCCAAGATTATACAAGCAATGTTTAAAATGTGTCACTGGTTTTTGAGCTTTTGTCTCACTCTCCTCCCCAGTAAATTTTGGCTTTTTCCAGATTTCTTGTGCTGTAAAGTTGAGAGATATAGTTGAGTGTTGAATGGATTTTAAAATGAGGTGAGAGCTTGAAGAGAAGTTCAGTGCTGCATATGCCGAGTCTACTTGCTTTGTTAGTAGCACAACAGGTAGTGTACTTGCTTTCGATGCAGAAGGCTGTGGATTCTACTCCCACAGTATGTAGATGCATTATTGATACTGTACTGTGTTGTACTTTTAAAGGGGGTGGAGGCTGCAGTCCTGAGAATGTCCTCTTTGGCAGAGATACCTAGTAACTATTAACCTGTTATCAGTCTGCCATCCATTCCCTATTGCAATATTACTAGCTTATCATTTTTTTAATGTAACAATGAAATATAAAGTTGTTTGCTAGCAGCAACTTCTTCATTAGTTATAGATCTCTTTAATGTGGAATTATTTAGAGGACTTTTACTTCTGCAGAGATTGTGCATATTTACTGATACTGGTGGATTGTATAAGTCTGAGTAGACTTTTATGATGGAAATGTTTTGAATTTGGCAGTTTTGTCATTATTGGTGCATGCATTATGTTTCATTGTTTACTGGAAAAATGTTCAAAACAAATTTAAAATGCCCTCTAACAACTATACTGTATTATACAAGGAATATAATTTAATACAAATCAGGAAGGTGTTTAATGATTATCTGATCAGTTCAGGTACGCCCCCTCCCAGTTCTTCGTTGGATATGTTCAATTAGGAACCAGTTAAGTCAACTATCTACAAGCAAAACTTTTTTTGTTACTGAATATTTTCACTGAGTATGAATGCTTCTGAAAGTGATGAAGCCAGATTGAAGCAATCACTTCTCTTAGATCTTCGTTTTTTTTTGGGGAGTCCACACCTAGGGAGCGAAGTCCATCGTGCAGGATTTCTGCCGCACAATTCTCCCGACTGAACTATACCTCTCAACTGTCCAGATTTTCGCAGAATAAACAGATTTGTACTTATTTTTGGTTTGTTCCTCATAAAATTTGTGGTTTTCTGGCAAATCATTTAGGACTGAAGTCACTTAATGACAGACATTGAGTTTCAGAGTTTATACCCTTCAGAAAAATGCATGCTAAAGCAAAACCTGTTATTCTATCAACTGTCTAACTTTATACAAGAGCAACTTTTAGTAGTTTGTTTGTTCCCCCAAATATAATTGGCCTTGCCCAGACTTCTTGTGTTAAGTGGTTGAGAGATATGTGCAAATAAAACGCTTTACAGAATTAGGTATATCCAAACCCCTCAACTGTCCCCGATTTTGGCTCAAAATGTTGCTCTCCCCTTAATAATCCCTCAGCAAAATGGCAATTTTGGAAGAAATGGGGAGCATTTACAATTAATACATAATTGCAATGATCAGAGTTACAGATTAATTTTATTTTAGAAATGCATGTAAATTCTCTTATTTTGTCAGTTGCTCAACTTAATATTACTAAAATTAAAAAAGTCCCCTTTTTGACGGATACCCAGCTGTATTGTGTGACTATTTTATATTTTTGCATCACATTTTTGGTCCATTTTTCATAAATTTGCGGTTTTCTGGCAAATTAGTGGCAAATCATTAAAGACTGAAGTTAGAAAACAATGACAGACATTTGAGTTTCAGATTTCATACCCTTCAGAAAATTCATACTAATGCAAGACCTACTATTCTATTATCTTTCTAAGTTTATAAGAGCAATATTTAAAAATTGCCCTTATTTTTGCCTTTGTCCCACTTCTATTTATGTTTTTTCCAGATTTCTTGCTCTGAGGTTGAGAGGTATGACAAATATGCCAGGGCCTTCACCGTCAGCCAGAGACATTTCAAATTGTGACATACTTGTTGTACCACACTACCCCATGTAGTGACTCTGGATGTGCCCAAGCAAGGCAAGGAGCGGTTATGCAGTGTAAGTGTGCAAAATATCCCCCCCATCCAAGATAGACACAAGTACTACAGTTGCTTTTCATCCATCCTTGATTTTGCAGAATGTTCTGGTTTTCTGTCATATTTTTATACTGTTGATTTATGCTTCTTATTATTCATAAAACGCATGTTGTTGCAGTGCATGTTGCTCTGTGTTTAAGTAGCAATGGTCTAATGACCACCAGGTAAGCCTGTCTGGGATTGTAAGATGCAAGTACGCTTTAATAAGCATACTGTTAAAGAATTATCAACATTGAAAGCCTTCACAGGACCCCACAGGACCCCACCAGTGCGAATGCACATACAACTCTAAATACCTAAATACCTCTGATTCCAACAAGTGACTCAGGGTAGCCCCCAAGCCAGACGCACACCGCGTGGCACAGGACCCCACAGGACCCCACCAGTGCGAATGCACATACAACTCTAAATACCTAAATACCTCTGATTCCAACAAGTGACTCAGGGTAAAGAACTATCCTTTTCCTACTGTTTTGTTTAATTATCTAGCATTCTGCTACTGGAACTAGGCAGAATAACTCCAAACGAAAACAGGTTCTTTCTAAATAAAACTAAGTAAGCTGCCATTGAACCTGGTTACCTTTAAGACCCAGGGAAATCTTTGTGGTGAGTCCCCTTACGTCAGCGAGGTTATATTGCACCCTTGTGGATTTCCGCCATTACTTTTGCTCAAGGAAAAGTCCAGGGACAGACCTACCTGCCTGCACGGTTCCATTTCCTTATTTAGGGTATGTGGTTCACTAATTTAAACTGTGAAGGTTTAACTGTTTCAAAAGGAGTAAACGCTAGTCTCGGCTTATGCTGTTCTTTTTTATCACTTCAGTGTGTATGCTTGTAGAGCGAACTCATTCTAGTGTAACCCTTACTGCATTCAGTGATTTTATTCTGTGGAATGTGCTTATATTCTGTGATTTCACTTTGATACTCAATAAGAACCCGAGTGTTTGCAACTAGAAAGTAAAACCTTGATCTATTGTTCTGCTTTAACCATTGAAAGCCTAGCAATCCTGCTCAGTGTGTGTCTTATGCCTGTGGAGCTTGCAGAGCACGTGTTTTGCTACTAGCAAGCTAAGCTGCTCTATTTCTGGAGTACATTTTGTTTTAATTGTAAATACTGTTTAGCGTGTGGGTTTTCCTCGCAGTACACGCTCTTCCTGATTAATTGCATGCCTCGTGGCGTATTTTTAGCGTCGCTAAGGTCATTAAATGTGTACATTTTGTCATAATTGCAAATACTGTTTAGCGTGTGGGTTTACCTCGCAGTATATGCTCTTCCTGATTAATAGCGTGCCTTGTGGCGTACTTTTAGCGTCGCTAAGGTAATTAAATGTGTACATTTTGTCATAATTGCAAATACTGTTTAGCGTGTGGGTTTACCTCGCAGTATATGCTCTTCCTGATTAATAGCGTGCCTTGTGGCGTACTTTTAGCGTCGCTAAGGTAATTAAAATTTCTGCATAGTCCTACCAGCTGTAACATAGTGCTTAAGATCAGTAATTCCTGTTGAATTGTTCTTCTGTTCTTTACCAACCGACTGCATTGTTTAACTGTCTCTTACAGACTATTACTGCACTAAACTACCTAACACTAAAAACGCTATCTCTTTCTATTATTTCCACCTTAGGTAGCCCCCAAGCCAGACGCACACCGCGTGGCACAGGACCCCACCAGTGCGAATGCACATACAACTCTAAATACCTAAATACCTCTGATTCCAACAAGTGACTCAGGGTAAAGAACTATCCTTTTCCTACTGTTTTGTTTAATTATCTAGCATTCTGCTACTGGAACTAGGCAGAATAACTCCAAACGAAAACATGTTCTTTCTAAATAAAACTAAGTAAGCTGCCATTGAACCTGGTTACCTTTAAGACCCAGGGAAATCTTTGTGGTGTCCTCGTGGCGTATTTTTAGCGTCGCTAAGGTCATTAAATGTGTACATTTTGTCATAATTGCAAATACTGTTTAGCGTGTGGGTTTACCTCGCAGTATATGCTCTTCCTGATTAATAGCGTGCCTTGTGGCGTACTTTTAGCGTCGCTAAGGTAATTAAATGTGTACATTTTGTCATAATTGCAAATACTGTTTAGCGTGTGGGTTTACCTTGCAGTATATGCTCTTCCTGATTAATAGCGTGCCTTGTGGCGTACTTTTAGCGTCGCTAAGGTAATTAAAATTTCTGCATAGTCCTACCAGCTGTAACATAGTGCTTAAGATCAGTAATTCCTGTTGAATTGTTCTTCTGTTCTTTACCAACCGACTGCATTGTTTAACTGTCTCTTACAGACTATTACTGCACTAAACTACCTAACACTAAAAACGCTATCTCTTTCTATTATTTCCACCTTAGGTAGCCCCCAAGCCAGACGCACACCGCGTGGCACAGGACCCCACCAGTGCGAATGCACATACAACTCTAAATACCTAAATACCTCTGATTCCAACAAGTGACTCAGGGTAAAGAACTATCCTTTTCCTACTGTTTTGTTTAATTATCTAGCATTCTGCTACTGGAACTAGGCAGAATAACTCCAAACGAAAACAGGTTCTTTCTAAATAAAACTAAGTAAGCTGCCATTGAACCTGGTTACCTTTAAGACCCAGGGAAATCTTTGTGGTGTAGTCCCCGCTCCGCTACGCTCGGGCTTGCTCCGCTCCCCTCCCTGCCCCCTATTCCCACCCGCCCCCACTACCTCTACATTTATTCGGTCATCAAGCCCATCCCCCTTACCACTACCCAATCACAACTGTCCCCTCCTCCCCCCTCCATTTCTCTGCCTGTCCCTATTACTAAGTCTACTCCGCCCACCTACCAAACTCTCTCCATTAACACACCCTACTATTACCTCCAGCTTTCTACATACCAACTGACCAAGGTAACTCCCCTAGCTCTATCCACGCAGCAACCTCACCCCTCACCATGGATAGAAATTCATTTACCACCCTCCCCCTTGTACTTTTACTCCTTATTTTACCTTATCTCTTAACAACCTATGAAACCCAAGCCCTAACAGGAGTCTACCTTCCCAAGGGTCAGACCTCCCTGCATTCCCATAATCCCACTACTCTCATCCCTCCCTCTCTCTACCCTGCTACTCACCTGATCCCTAAAAGTATTCACCATACTCTTCGTCGCCCAAAAGTATCCTCAACAAGGGACCATCTTAAACTACTAAATAGATTACAAAAAATACTTGATTATTTGAAAAAATCCATCACAAAAGACGGCGATATCCACCCTAACCCAGGCCCTAGTAGTGACCTAGGCCCTAACCTCCTCCATGCAGCCAGAAGCCCAGCGGACTCCCTCCTTATGCTTCATCTTAATATAAGAAGCATCAACAATAAAGTCCACAACTTACATGCCATGCTCGAAACCCACTCCCCCGACATCATGTGTTTATCAGAAACTTGGCTCAAACCAAGCACTAAGGATGAGGAAATTATCCCACCTGGGTATAACATCCTCAGGGCTGATCGAATAACTAGAAAGGGCGGCGGAATAGCTATCATGTTCAAGAACTCCTTGAACATCACAATGAATTTACTCCAATCCCCAAAAGTTCCTAACCTGGAACTGATTGCCCTGAAGCTATCCCTAAACAGACAAAAAAGTATCAATCTCATAGTAACCTACCTACCACCAGGCAAAAATGTTGAAAACCTTGAACAAACCCTTAGTTGGCTCGCTAACAACTATCCCCAAGAAACTATAATATTAGGAGATGTTAACATTGACTGGTCTCTCTACTCTGCTCAATCAAATCCTCTCCCCATTAACTTACATGGTTTCTCCCAAAATATTTTTTCTCCCACTAGAATTGGACATGCCCAACAAAAGGAGAGCATCATCGACTGGATTCTTACTAATAGGAATCCTAACAACTATACCGCAGGGACCCTTCCCAATGACCTTAGTGACCACCTTGCTACCTTTATTATAAAACACAAATGTCCAACTACAAATCCCCCCATAACTAGATTAGTAAGGAACAGCAAGAATTTTGTCCCAGACCAATTTCTAGCTGATCTCAAAGCTTGTAACTGGCACATCCTAAAAACCCTACCTTTAGATGAGAGTGTATCATACTTTAATGACACTTTCCTCAAGATACTCGATTCTCATGCTCCTAAGCGACTTACTAGAACTAAGGAACGTATAGCACCTTGGCTAACACAAGATACTAAATCTAAAATTAGACTCAGAGACCAGGCCTGGAACAAATGGAGAACCACAAAACCCCCCCTAGATCGCATCAAGTTCCTCCAGCTTAGAAATTCAACCAAAGCAGCCGTTATGTCTGATAAAAAACAATATTTCTGTCACGTCACCTCCAAGACAAACATCAGTATAATCCTAAAAAATTCTGGGCTGGTTTCAACCACCTCCTACATCCAGGTAAATCTACTACCCCCACCCCTGAAAAACTCATGGATAAAGATCCAACTGAAATAGCCAACTCCTTTAATTCTTTTTTTACTGAGACCATCCAGTCCCTTGCCAGTAAGCTTGCCACTTCTCCCTCGGTTGCAACCCCAACCAAAGATCCAATCCAAACTGCCTTCAACCTACAACCTACCTCCACCTCCTATATTCATACCCTTTTGAAAAAACTTAAACCAACCACCCTAGCGGCTGATTTGCTCCCAGCCAAATACTTACAAATAGCATCTGACGCCATAGCCTACCCTGTCTCAATCTTGATCAACCGGACCATTTCTGAAGCTTCTATTCCCTCTATTTGGAAAATCTCTTATATCATCCCCCTCCATAAAGGAGGGTCCTCCACTGACACTTCTAACTATAGACCCATAGCCATACTGTCTCCCCTAGCCAAAATTATGGAACGCTGTGTCCACAAACAACTCATTACCCACCTCACACAAAATAACCTCCTATCGAACACCCAACATGGCTTTCGCCCCCATCACAGCACAACCACTGCTCTCCTCTCCTTTGTTGACTCAGTCAACTACAACCGCAATAACAAATTAATATCCTCTGCGCTCTTTCTAGACCTATCGAAAGCCTTCGATATGGTCAACCACCAACAACTGCTCCAGTTACTGGAAACCTTTCATCTTAGCAAGCCAACCATAAGTTGGTTTAATGCCTACCTCTCTTGCAGAAAACAGGCGGTTCAGTGGCAAAACAGCCTATCAGACCTACTCCCCACCAATATTGGTGTCCCCCAAGGATCTATTCTCGGTCCCCTTCTTTTTTCCATATTTATAAATGGTCTACACTCTATTATTCCCAAGGCCACCTGCATTCAATATGCAGATGACTCCACCCTGATCTGCTCTGACGTCTCTCTCGCCAAACTCCAAGCCACTACCCAAAACTGCTTTTCCACAGTCGAAAAATGGTTCTCGGAACTTAAACTCCTACTCAACCCAACCAAAACCAAACTACTTCTATTTTTCCCCACTCCAGCTACTGCCCAAGCTATAGAACCCCCCAACACCAACAACCCAACCTTCCATGTGTCCTCCAATAATGGTACCATTATCTACCCCGTCTCCCACACCAAACTACTAGGGGTGATCATAGACCATAATCTTAAATTTGATATGCATGTAAATCTAACCATTAAATCAGTCAACAAAAAACTTGGGTCAATGTATAGAATAAAGACCTTCTTAACTCCGCACACCAAACTAACTATTGCCCGAACCCACCTCCTCTCCACACTCCTTTATGCCTCCCGATATTCTCCTTCCTCCATAAGAGAGAGCTTAATAAACTTTCTACTACCTACAATCACATAGCCAGATTCATAACTGGAATGCCCTATCGCACCCATCACTGCCTAAATCTAAGGTCACTAGAATGGCTAGAACTGCCTAATATTCTCAAACACAACCAGCTAACTGAGGCTTTTAAAATTATCAACCATCCAGACAAAACCCCCTCACTGAACAAAATACTCACCCCGTACTCCAACCTTAAGTCCCTCAGGTCTTCCAAAAGTCTACAAGTACTGACCATTAAATCTAACAACTCCGGTGGTGAAGCACTATATGCCAATTCCATTGGCAAATCCTGGAATGCCCTTCTAAACAACCTAAGACTTATGTCCTCTCCGCACCAATTTAAAATACATCTCAGAGCACTCCTGAAGTCTCAATGGTTATGCCCTTGCTCCAATCCAGACTAATAGCTAACGTCCCTGCCTCACCTAGGCCTCTCTAAGCCTCCACCCAACCCAAAAACCTAAGAGTCCACAATATAGCCCTGTTTGTCTGGCTGTTCAAATCTGTATCTCTTTAAATCATATATATAACTACTTGCTTGCTTTATTTTGCCTTTAATCATCAGTGTAATTACTTGTATTTACTTGTTTTAACTTCATCATTGTATTTGTTTATGTAACCATGATCTTGGAGCTTTTCTCCCCGGGCCTCCACTGAAAATGGACATGTATCCAGTTGGACTAGCCCGGTCAACAAATGTAAAATAAATAAAATAAATAAAATTTTTGTTGTTGCCATGCAGAGAATATTTACATAGCTAGATAACGTACAAGCCTTAGGTATTGAAATGCATATGACAGTATTTGTAATAAAAGACAGGATTACAGTATTTTCAGAGTCTCATATTTGTTGGAGACTTGCAGACATCTTTGTAGGCTTTACCTGTAAACTATAGAGAATGCCAATCTACAATGTGTGGCCCATAACCTGTGCAGTAATCCTTTAAGGAATTTATTTTGAGCTTGTTTCTTGTTTGCTGTTCATGTTTTACTTTGATCATGGTTTCCCCATGAAACAGATAGTTGTTGTCAGGCAGCACAGCAAATGGATAAGAAACATTTTTACAAGTGGGGGTAATCGGTATCACAGAGATTGCTACTTTCAGCATGTTACCGGGTACTTTTATAAAGCTGAATATAAATTATAATTATAACTGCAGTGCATGGAGAAGTGGTTTGAGTTGAGTGCTGCTTGTTTTCTTTTATACTTTATTTCGACTGGCATTCCAGTAATGTATTTAAAAAGTAATTTATTTTTTCATGCCTCACAACCTTTTTGTTTCCATCTAGATATTAGGTAAGCTGTCATGTAGCCAATGCATTGAAATTTTTTTCTTCTTCTCTGTTTTGTCTTGATTGGACTCTCATGATGGTTTGGCACCCAGGGCAGCATATTTAATTAAAGTCCCAGTTTTGTGGTTCTGAGCATAGCTCTGCCCCTTTCTAGTTAGCCACACCCCTTCCCATTGGCCCCACCCATTCAGCTGTCTCCTACAGCCCCCCATTTGATTTGAAGTCACCAGCCGCCATTATAACAAAGGAAGGTAGATTTTTGGAAACAAAATTATGGAAATATTTGGCATGGAAGATGTGAATTCAGTAATAAGAGTTCGTAGGGAATTTACATATTATTCCCCAAGATATAAAAACTGGATTAAGACAGGCTACAGAGAATTTACACTTCACAAGAACATGTGCATTTAGTTAAAGGTCTAGACACTCACCCAATAACTATTTCAGATCATATGCCAATAACAGCTAAAATAAAAGCACCGGGTAATGACAGAAAAATGAGGCACTGGTGATTTCCCTCCTAGCTGTTGAAAAGAGATGAATTCAAGGAATGGGTAGTGGAAATTATTCAGGAGCTGTAAGAGAGGATTGAAATTTCTTCTGAAAAAATACCCAGGCAGTGGGACAAAGTTAAGGTGGAGTTTAAAAATAGGGTGTAAATAAAAAGGAAGCTATGGTTAAGAACAACAATTATTTAGAGGGAATGACAAATGTTAAAGTATTGCAGAATGGGAAAATCTCTCAGAAGAAGATGATCAACTGCAGAATGCTGGGCAGAAAATAAGGGATTACCTTGATAACATGCATAAGCTTAGAAAGACTGTTCTTAAGCAACTGTTTTTTGATAACACTAGAGCACAACATTTAGCACGATTCAGGCAACAGAAAGGGGTGTCACCAAACTTAAGGAGCCTATAACAAGAAAGGTAAAAAGAGATCCTGCGTTAGAAATATTTCGAAAATTCTATGAGTCTCTATAAAGGAGAGAAATATGAAAATCAAGAAAAGATACAAAAGGAAATATTTAGGGAAGAATTAAATAGGTCAAGGCAAGGTTAGAGGTAGATGAGGCTCAATTACTAATGGTAGGATAGGAGGAAATGAGATAAAAATTGTGATGTATAACCAATCTACTAGAAAGTCCCCAGGAATAGATGATATTCCTGTGGAAGTTTGGAAACTAGGAGGGAAAAATAAACGATAAAGATCTGGAAGGTTTTGTTTAGCAGTTTCTTAGGAGGAGGAGAAGTACCACTGTCCTGGAAGAAAGTAGTGGTATCTGTAATACCTAAAAAGGGTAAACATCCATCTGATCCAGCTTCAAAATAAGTCCATTTCAATACTAAACCAAGATTATAAAGTGTTCATGTCCATAATGGCTAAAAGAAAGGCAAAAGTAATGCCAAAAAGTACAGTTGTGTACACTTACCATAAATGTAGATGCTCGAGTGTATTCACTGTTGCAGTCATCACATTTGGGTTATCCCTGTCAGGGTAGCCCTCAGCCGGCCCAAATACCAGAGGCTTACTATTTCTGCATCGGATGCTCTCTCTCCAGGACTGACGTTAGGTCGTCAGTGGTATAAAAACAGGCAGCCAACGCCATTACATCAGTCTTTATTGCCGAGGAGCCTGAAGCAGAAGCAGTTCGCACAAGTGCCGGTCGGCCACTACCTGAGTTTTCGTTTCCAAATTGAAGTTGAAATCTTAGTACCCCATTGGGGATCCTTTTTTCTTGATCTAACCAATGTCAGAAAAAGTTAACAATTGTCACCGAGACTTCCATTCTTACTGGGTCACCTGTTTAGGCCCAGACATGATAAAATTAAGGATTTAGGAGTATGGATTAAAAATGATTCTAGTGTGGCAGCTAAGGATATGTGGGAAGAGACTAAACAAAGGATAATAGAAAAACTGAGAAAATGGGAGTTTTTTATGGATAGTAAGATACAAGCAGTTAAAATGGTTTTAGTCCCTTTAGTCATATACGCAGGTCAGGCATATTTTTATCAAACAGAGAAGTTGTTGTGGGTAGCAATAAATAAAGAGCTGAAGGATTATCTAGGAGGCAAGAGTCAAGTGGGATAAGCTGATTCTTCCAGTAGAACAGGGCGGATTGGAATTATTCAATTTGAAGGGTAATTTCAGAGCTACAAAGTTAAGACTCCTATACAACACAAGCAGAAAACTTTAATTCAAAATGGAAAGGAATGATGATGATGATGAAATAGGGGGAAGCTCAAGAAACAAAGAGATACTGGGATTTTGGATGTAGGCCTTTAAGGAGAATAACAATAATCATACAGAATATTATATCTACAAAGTAACAGAAAGTATTCTTAGAACTAAACCAACATGGAAATGGAGAAAGGAGATTTTGCCGATAGGAATGACTACAATTAGGGATACAGACAATAGGCAAGAGGGAGTTGGAATTTATTGGAGAAAATTGGCAAGACAGGGAAAGATGATAGAATGGGAAGACACCAAGAATTTATCTTGAATGCAGGTTAGAGACTGCCTTCGCTATCAGGGATTGATATCAGAGTATAGGCAAAGAGAAAGAAATGGGGGGGGGGGTTCTAAATGAAAGACCAGCACTGGTAGAGTTTTTAATATAATCTAGAACAGAGGCTGCCATTAAAAAGGAACAATTAGCAGAGCATATAAAATATTGCATGGCATGTATAAGAAGAGCATATGAAACATTGCGCAAGTACAAGAATCAATCAGAGGAGGTTAGAAAGGACTGGGAAGAGAGACTGGATAAGCAATTTACAAAGAAATAATGGGAGGATACATGTATGTCGCCCAAATATGCAACAAAATCTAGAAGATTTTGGATTTTTGCCTGGAAATGTTTACATAGATATTTTTATACCTCAAGAATACTCCAGAGAATTTTACCTCAGGCAAACAGGAAATGTTGGAGGTGTGAAGGGGAAGAAATAGGTAGTTGGTAACATTTTCTGGGAGTGTAGTAGGTTGACAGAGCAGGGAGATTTTTCTGAGTTATGATACAGAATTGGAATTGAATAGACATGGTAAGGCCTTGCTGTGTCTAATAACGATGGCTGCCAAAAAAGTAATTACTAGAAAATGGAAATCAAACTTTAAACTACACTGGAAGTAGTGAAGACAGTAACAGAGATAAAACAACTGGAAATGAAAACTTTAGAAAGGGGTAGGAGCAAACTACATAGGAAAAATGGAAATTGTGGGAAAAATAGAAACAAGGGAGGAATGAGGTGTAAAAGGCAGCAGGACTTAAATGAGCTATGTAATGTTTGAGTGAGAAATATCGGGTAGATTAGTGATGTATAATGCTTGCAAATGGGGGTGTACCAATATGGTTTGTGATGTAAAATGCTTGTAACTAGGACTGTTTTGGTGTGGTTTGTTTTCATTTATATACAGTGGATATAAAAAAAGTTTAGTTTACACACCCCTGTTAAAATGCCAAGTTTTTGTGATATAAAAAAAAGAGACCACGATAAATCATTTCAAAACTTTTCCCACCTTTAATGTGACCTATAACCTGTACAATTCAATTGAAAAACAAATCTGCTAGGGGGAAAAATATAAAAAATAAAAAATGTACAATAAGCTGGCTGCAAAGTGTGCACACCCATAAACTAATACTTTGCTGAAGCACCTTTTCATTTAATTATAGCAAATCAGTCTTCTTGGGTACACACCTGCCATCAATTAGAGAGACTCTGATTAACCACAAATAAAGTTCAGCTGTCCTAGTAGGATTTTCCTGGCATTTACTCAATTGCCTGCTACAGCAAAAGCCATGGTTCGCAGAGAGCTTACAAAGCATCAAAGAGATCTCATTGTTGAAAAGTGTCAGTCAGGAGAAGGGTACAAAAATATTTCCACAGCATTGGCTATACCATGGAACACAGTGAAGACAGACATCAAAAAAGTGAAGAAGATATGCTATAATAGTGACATTGCAAAGAAAGTACAGTTGTGTACCTACCGTAAATGTAGATGCTCAAGTGTATTCACTGTTGCAGTCATTACACTTGGGTTATCCTGCTGGCAGGCTACCCACAGTCGGCCTGAATTCCAAAGTCTAGGTCCGGCGTCGGTTGCTGTCGCCTCTTCCCTGATGTCAGTGCACCAGGGGTTGAAAAGATGCAGCTGACGCCATTTTCTTCAGTTTTTCTTGCCCCAAATGCCAGGTGCCCTCAAATTGGTAGGTTGAAAATTATGCCAATAAGTATGCATGCACAAAAATAAACATTTCCTTCATCTACAAGCAAATACACCACATAGGTTGTATAGGATAGAGAAGTACAGATAAGTCCCAGCAAAGAAAAGGGGGATGGTGGGTGGGTAACCTGGATTGCAACAGTGAATACACTCGAACGTCTACATTTATGGTAGGTACACAACTGTACTATGTTCATCGTGTTTCACTGTTGCAGTCATTACACTTGGGTTGAATCCCAAAGCTGAGGTTGGGTGGCTGGGTCTAAATAGGATTAGGAGAGGCTATAAGGCCCTGCAGAACTGCAGTAGCAAAGCCTGCTCTGGATTTAGAGTAGAGATGTAAGTGGTAGTGCTTGGTAAAAGTGTGCACTGAACTCCATGTTGCAGCCTCTAAAATGTCTTTGGTTGGTACCCCTCCGAGGAAGGCTGCTGAAGTGGCTGCTGCTCTGGTTGAGTGAGGCCTAATGCCCTTAGGCACTGATTTGCCATGTTGTGAATAGCAGAAACGAATGCAGTAGCCTATCCATTTTCTAATAGTCTGCTTTGAGATGGCCTTTCCTTGTACTCCTGCAGCATATGCTACTAAGAGT
The DNA here is from genome assembly GCF_019279795.1 of Protopterus annectens. Lineage (NCBI taxonomy): Eukaryota > Metazoa > Chordata > Ceratodontiformes > Protopteridae > Protopterus > Protopterus annectens. The sequence goes on along the minus strand of NC_056733.1, from coordinate 661,284,955 downwards.
TGCTCAGTCTTTCTGAAAGCTTTAGTTCTGTCCAAGTAGAAGCGTAGCTGTCTGTGTATGTCCAAAGAATGCAGGAGTCTCTCACCCTTATTCTGTGGGTTTGGATAAAAGGTAGGCAAATGAATGGTTTGGTTAAGGGCCACGCTGGACATTACCTTAGGCATAAATGTCGGGTTCGTCCTCAGAGAAACCCTGTCTGGATGGAAAATGGTAAAAGGTTCCACAGCGATGAGTGCCTGTAACTCTGAGACTCATCTAGCAGAGGCTATTGCTAGGAAAAGAGCTGTTTTCCAAGACAAGAACTTTATTTCAGCTGTATTGGCTGGCTCAAAAGGCAGCAGTGTGAGTTTTTCCAAGACATAATTGAGGTCCCATGCAGGTATTGGTGCTCTCCTTGGAGGTCTTATGTTTTTGGCCCCTCTGAGGTACTGTCTTAGCAACGGATGTGAAAAAATTGGTGGTTCCATATTGTAATGAGCTGAAATGGCAGAGGCATGGATTTTAATTGATGAAAAGGATAGGCCTTTGTCCAGCATCACAGTTAGGTATTGTAAAATCTGAGGAATATTTGGTACAAACGTGTCAATTCCTTGTGCCTGGTTCCAAGCACAGAATCTTTTCCATTTTTCTGCATAAGATTTTCTGGTACTGGGCCTCCTGGCCTCCAAAATAACATCCATCACTGCTTTAGAGAGAGGTGTGTTCTGAATGGCTACATTATCCGCCATGCTGCCAGATTTAGGGTTCTGAGTTGGCTGTGCAGGATCTGATTGTTTTGTTGGGTCAGTAAATGAGGAATTAGAGGCAATGTCCAGGCTGGGCCTTGAGACAAGCTCTTTAGGATTGGGTACCAGTGCTGTCGGGGCCAGTCTGGAGCAATCAGAATCATTTTTGGCTTCTCTTGTCTGACCTTTAGGAGTACCTTGGGGAGGAGAGGCAGAGGAGGAAAGACATATACTGTTAGGGTTTTCCATCTGAATGATAGAGCATCCACTTTCCATGTTTGCTTGTGATACGTCCTTGTGCAGAATCTCTGTAGTTGGCAGTTGTGACGGAGGCAAATAGATCTATGTCTGGGCATCCCCATTTCTTTATTATCATGCTGAAGACTTGTGGATCCAGTTTCCGCTCGTGGGGATCCGTGAGGTTTCTGCTTAGTTCGTCTGCCAGAGTATTTTTCTTTCCTGGCAGGAATTGTGCTTGCAGGTGTACTTGATAAGTCAATGCTGTGTCCCACAAGGTCATGGCTTGTCTGCAGAGGGGGTAGGAATGAGTGCCTCCCTGTTTGTTTATGTACCACATGACTGTAGTATTGTCTGTCCTTATCAGTAGTTGTCCTGGATGGAGTAGATCCTTGAAAGCTGTCAGGGCATTCAGAAAAGCTAGCATCTCTTTTTGATTGATATGAAGGTGCCTTTGGCTTGTGGGCCATGTGCCCTGAATACATTTTCCTGCCATGTGGGCCCCCCTGGCATAATCTGAAACATCTGTTGTTATTGACTGCCTGGCTGTGGGTTGGGTGAATGGCTGTCCCTTGTTGTGGTGACAGGCCTGTGCCCACCATCGAAACTCCTGTTGCAGGCAAGGAATGAGGGTAATTAATGTTTTCAGGCTGTGACAGCATTGAGTCCAAACACTTTTTAGATACCATTGTAGTTTCCTCATATGCAGTCTGGCATATGGAATTAGCAGAATGCAGGATGCCATGAAGCCCAAAGCCTGCAGAATTTTTCTTGCAGATAACTGGGTCTTTGTTGCCAACATTTTGAAGTAAGAAGTCAGTTGCCTTTGTTTGTCTGTTGTGAGATAAGCCATCTGGGAAGTTGTATTTAAGCTTGCACCCAGAAATATTATCTCTTGAGAGGGTACTAGTTTTGATTTATTTTTGTTTATTGTGTACCCTAGGCAAATTAGTAATCTTTTTACAAACGCCAGATGCCTTAGTAGAATGTCCTTGTTCTCTGCTTGAATAAGGCAATCATCCAAGTAAGGATATATTTGAATTCCACTTTGTCTGCAAAATGCAATTACTGGTGCCAGGCATTTTGTGAAGACCCTGGGCGCAGTAGATAAGCCAAAGGACAGTGCAGAGAATTGGTAGTGCATTGAGCCAGCTATGAATCTGAGGTATCTTCTGCAAGATTGTCTGATTGGAATATGCAGGTATGCCTCTTTTAGGTCCAAAGTTACAAGCGAAGCCTTCTTGCCCAGCATGGGCAGAAGCTGCTGCAGAGTCAACATTTTGAATTTTGGAATGTCCAGAAATGTATTTAGAATAGACAGGTCCAGTATTGGTCTCCAGGCTTTGTCTTTTCTGGGTACCAAGAAAAGTCTAGAGTAAAATCCTTGTCCTTGCTCTTGCTGTGGTACTTGCTGAATGGCCCTCATGTCCATGAGGGATGAAACTTGTTTTTGTGCCTCTGCCCATTGATTGTGTGGCAGGTTTGGCATACCTTTTGGCCTTGGCAGGGTGTGAAAGTGGAACCTGCAGCCCTGGGACACTATATTCAAGACTCATTTGTCCTGGGTGATCATGTGCCAATTTTGAGAAAAAAAGTGCTAGTTTTCCCCCTAATGGGGCTGCCAAAAGATAAGTGCTTGGTGCTGGCAGAGGAAAGTCATAGGGACTGTTTCCTGTATGGCTGTGTTTTGTCTTCTCCACTTTTGGAGGTAGAAGCACCCCACTGTTTAGGCCTGTATGAGCCCAGGTGCTGGGATCTGCCTCTGGGACGTCTGTACCTGCCTCTTTGTGGCCTGTCTGACACTGGAAAGGACCAATTCTTTGTAGGCCAGTTCCTGCTAAATCTGGGTGGCTGTACCTGTAAAAAATCCTTTACTCATCATCTTCTTTCGGCTGTTCCCATTAGGGGTCGCCACAGCAGATCACCTGTTTCCATTTCTTCCTGTCCTCTGCATCTTGCTCTGTCACAACAACCACCTGCATGTCCTCTCTCACCACATCCATAAACCTTATCTTAGGCCTTCCTCTTTTCCTGTTACATGGTAGCTTCATCCTTAGCATCTTTTTCCCAATATACTCAGCATCCCTCCTCAGCACATGTCCAAACCAACATAATCGTGCCTCTCTGGCTTTGTCTCCAAACCTTCCAACCTGGGCTGACCCCTCTAATATACTTATTCCTAATCCTGTCCACCCTCGTCACACCCAGTGCAAATCTTCACATCTTTAATTCTGCCACATTCTGCCACATCCAGCTCAAACTCCTGCCTTTTTGTCAATGCCACTGTCTCCAACCCATATAACATAGCTGGTCTCACTACCCTCTTGTAGACCTTCCCTTTCACTCTTACAGATACTCATCTGTCACAAATCACTCCTGACACTCTTCTCCACCCACTCCATCCTGCCTGCAATCTCTTCTTCACCTCTCTTCCACACTCACCGTTACTCTGAACTACTGACCCCAAGTATTTAAACTCATCCACCTTCGCCACCTCTACTGCTTGCATCCTCACCATTCCTCTATCCTCCCTCTCATTCACACACATATATTCTGTCTTAGTCCTGCTGACCTTCATTCCTCTTCTCTCCAGAGCATATCTCCATCTCTCCAGGGTCTCCTCCACCTGTTCCCTACTCTCACTACAGATCACAATGTCATCTGCAAACATCATAGTCCATGGGGACCCCCGTCTGATCTCGTCTGTCAACCTGTCCATCACCATTGCAAATAAGAAAGGGCTCAGAGCTGATCCTTGATGTAACCCCACCTCCACCTTAAATGCATCCGTTACTCCCACCGCAGACCTCACCGCTGTCACACAACCCTCGTACATATCCTGTACCACTCTTACATACTTTTCTGACACTCCTGACTTCCTCATACACTACCACAACTCCTCTCTAGGCACCCTGTCATATGCTTTCTCTAAGTCTACAAAAACACAATGCAACTCCTTCCGACATTCTCTGTACTTCTCCATCAACACTCTCAGAGCAAAGATCGCATCTGTAGTGCTCTTTCCTGGCATGAAACCATACTGCTGATCACTAATCATCACGTCCCTTCTTAACCTTGCTTCCACTACTCTTTCCCATAACTTCATGCTGTGAATGATCAATTTAATCCCTCTGTAGTTACTACAGCTCTGCACATCACCCTTATTCTTAAAAATCGGTACCAAAACACTTTTTCTCCATTCCTCAGACATCCTCTCCCTTTCCAAGATTTCATTAAACAATCTGGTTAAAAACTCCACTGCCATTTCACCTAAACACCTCCATGCTTCCACAGGTATGTCATCTGGGCCAACAGCCTTTCCATTCTTCATTCTCTTCATAGCTATCCTTACTTCCTCCTTGCTAATCCATTGTACTTCATGATTCACTATCCCTACATCATCCAACCTTCTCTCCCTCTCATTCTCTTCATTCATCAACCCCTCAAAGTACTCTTTCCATCTCCTCAACACACTCTCCTCGCTTCAGAGTAAGAAATCCTTTACTGTTTGCATAGATTTCGCTTTGTCCTCCATTTTCTTCAAAACCTCCTCTGCTTTAACACCAAATAAGGTATCCTGCTGTAATGGAGCATCTAATAATTTTGCTTTAACATGATCAGGCAGATTCTGTTCCTTTAACCAAGCATGCCTCCTAATGACAGAACCCGTAACTGCAGCCCTGCAAGAGGCCTCCAGAGAATCAAAACCACATTGCAATGTATGCTTTCCCACTAGTTCAATTGCATGCAATAAATCCTGCATTTCCTTATTTTCTGCACAATCAGAATTTGACATTTTCTGTTTTAGCATTGACATTAAGTATTGCTGATATTTAAGCATATGAAATTGACAATTTAAAGCCCTCACAGCCAAAGTAGCAGAAGTGTAAACCTTTTTTCCCCATCTGTCTAGTGCCCTTGACTCTCTATCAGAGGGGATAGGGTTTCTTGCAGTATCTGGAACCCTGTAGTATCTGTCTGGTTTAACAGGGGCAGGAGGAAGAGTCAGGAGAAAGTCCGGACTCTGAAAATACATCATCTACAATATCTAACACAGGAGGAATAGCCAAAGCCCTGTGCTGAGGTAGTAAAAGGAAATCTCTAAGTATTTTCTTAGATTCTGAATAGTCTTGGCTCTCCCAGTAGAAGTGCTCCCTCATGGTATGCAGGGTTTTCCCAAATGAATAATCCTCAGGCGGTGAGGCTGAAGGGATAGATTCTTCAGCATCAGAATCCTCATAAGGAGGAAGAGAGTATTCCTGTTCAGAAGAGGAGTCAGAGGAAATGGAAACCTGATCTGAAGATTCATATTCTGTCTCTTGCCTAGGCCTCTTGTCAGGAGGGGGATGGGAACCTCTGATCAAGGTAATTAGGTCTTCAGCCATTTTGAGCATCTGTTTTTTGGGCATGGTAGTCTGTCCAAGAAAATGCTGTACTTGTTTCTTTGTCTTTAGAACTGCTTTAGTCTTTGCTTTGGAAGCTGAAGTAGGCTTTACATATAACTGTGTAGGTCTGAAAACACCCTCAGAAGCAGATGCCTGCTCAGCGGCTCCAGACCCATCTGAGGGAATAGTTTCAGAGTGTCCAGTACCTTAAATATCCAGAGGCCTAGCTGGCTCCACATGGGAGTTGTCAGCGGCCTGTGGCTCTGAGGTAGCGGGTGCCAGGGGCTGCGAAAGCACCTCACTGAGAACCGTCAAACCGGCGACTGGCTTAGCTGAAGCCTCATCAGTTTTGGACCTTGGATGCCTGTCCTTTTCTTTTTCCATGCGCTTCTTATAAACTCCGGTCATCGGCTGTTCCGACGGCATTATATAATTGAATCTTCGGCCAAAGTAATGAAAGGCAAAATCAAACCGACGCTTAATAGTGCGTTGGTTAAATCTAGCACAAAACCGACAGCTAGCAACGTTATGATCAGGGCCTAGGCAAGGAATAGAGTAAAAATGAAAATCCTTATGAGGTATTTGCTTCCCACAAGAAATACAATTGTTAACTTTTACGGAAATCGGACTGGAGCAAGAAAAAAGTTTCCCCAACGGGGACTTAGCTTTAATGAAGACTTCGGATCTGAAATTCGTTTTTGAAAATCTCAGGAGTCGGCTGACTGGCACTTGCGAACTGCTTTTGCTTCGGGCACCGCACGGCAAGAAAGACTGAAGAAAATGACGTCGGCTGCATCTTTTATACCCCTGGCGCACTGATGTCAGGGAAGTGGCGACAACAACTGACGCCGGACCTAGACTTTGGAAGTCAGGCCGACTACGGGTAGCCTGCCAGCAGGATAACCCAAGTGTAATGACTGCAACAGTGAAACACGAACATCTGCACATCCCTCCAAAATTGATGAAAAGAGAAGACGAAAACTGGTCAGGGAGGCTGCCAAGAGACCTACAGTAACACTGAAGGAGCTGCATGAATTTCTGGCACGTACTGGTTGTGTCCTACATATGACAACAATCTCCTGTATTCTCATATGTCTGGGTTGTGGGGTAGGGTTGCAAGACGGAAGCCTTTTCTTACACAGAAAAACATCCAGGCCCAACTAAAATTTGCAACATAATGCATCACGTCTCCCAAAAGCATGTGGGAAAATGTGTGATGAGACAAAGTTGAACTTTTTGGCCACAATTCCAAAAGGTACGTTTGGTGTAAAAACAGCAGTTCACCAAAAGAACACCATCCCCACGGTGAAGCATGGTGGTGGCAATATTATTGCTTTGGGTTGCGTTTCTTCAGCTGGAACTGGGGCTTTAGTCAAGGTGGAGGTAATTATGAACAGTTCCAAATACCAGTCACTTTTGGCCCAAAACCTTCACGCATCTGCTAGAAAGTTGAAGATGAAGAGGAGTTTCACCTTTCAACATGACAATGACCCAAGCATACACATCCAAATCAACAAAATAATGGCTTCACCAGAACAAAATGAAAGTTTTGGAATGGCCCAGCCAGAGCCCAGACCTAAATCCAATAGAAAATCTGTGGGGTGACCTGAAGAGGGCTGTATACAAGAGATGCCCTCACAATCTGACAGATTTGGAGCACTTTTGCAAGGAAGAGTGGGCAAATATTCCCAAGTCAAGATGTGCCATGCTGATAAGATTCCTACCCAAGAAATCAAAAGGTGCGTCAATAAAGTATTATTAGTTTAAGGGTGTGCACACTAATGCAACCAGCTTATTGTACGTTTTTTATTTCTTATATTTTTCCCCCTAACAGATCTGTTTGTTTTTCAATTGAATTGTACAGGTTATAGGTCACAGTGAAGGTGGGAAAAGTTTTGAAATTATTTATTGTGGTCTCATTTTTTTATATCACAAAAACCTGGCATTTTAACAGGGGTGTGTAAACTTTTTATATCCACTGTAAATGTATGATTGTCTATATATTAAGTGATGGTTTAATAAAGATGTTTCTTGCTAAAAAGAAAAGGCAGGAATTGAAGAATTTATGTATTACTACTTAGGTTATATATTGCACATAATATATGTGAAGCATAAAGTTTGATTATCCAATTACTTTTTTTATATGACTGCAAATTCGCCTATATCACAAGTGATAATTCAATAAACGTGTTTGAAAAAAGAAAAAAAAAAAAAAAAAAAAAAGAAAAAAAAAGGAATATACTACTGTACCACCAAGGTCCACTGGAGGATTTGCATGAAGAACCTTGCAAGAGGGACTAGAATAATGGCAGCTTACACTGACCAAAGAGCTTGTAACACTAGTTTCACTGAAGGAACTGATTAGACAGTAAGTGCCATGCCTGATTTCTCAAAGATTTGATGCGATGAAAAGGCAATGAAGCCACTTGAGTCATAGCATCCAGTTGAGTTCCCATAAATTCCAAAGTACAGGAATCAGGTTCGACTTGGCATGATTTTTCATGATGCCTCGGGAGTTTGAGAGCTGAAGCAAGTAATCACTGGCTTGTAGAAGTTGATTTCTGGTTGGGGCGGTGAGGAACTAATTGTCGAGATAGGGAAACACCTGGAATCCTCTGAGCCTCAGGTGAGCTGCCATGCATTTGGTGAATATCCGGGGCTGCGGTGATTCCAAACAACAGTGCTCTGAATTGGTAGTGACTGGTTCCCAGCTGAAACCACAGGTGTCTCCTGGAGCATCTGTCTATTTTGATATGATAGTTCGCATCCTGGAGATCTATAAGCACATCCAATCATCCTGGTGCAGAAGAGGCAGGATGGACTGAACCATAACCTTTCAAAACTTTGCCTTTACATACCAATTCAGAAGGCTTAGATCCAGAATTGGTCTCAGGTCCCCGGTTTTCTTTCCTATTTGTTCAGATGGGACCTCCTGGATGGCACTTTTTTGCAGAAGCTTTTTGAACCTCTTGAGCTGTATACTCCCTCTGACTGGGTGGAACGTCCAGGAGTTTCAACCTTGTAACAGGAGGTGGAAGGGAAAAGTGAATGTAGTAACCTCTGGATATTATGCTTAGCACCCATGCATTGTTTCTAAGATTTGTCCAGGTGCAGGGAAACAACCCCTGACTGCCTCCAAAGATTGACAGTCAGGTAGCACTTCAGGAGAGCTGATAGGGCCTATCAGAGAAGGAGTCTGACGCCCTGGTTCTGAGGATCCCACTCTGCCTCTGGGGCGATGCCTGCCATTGGAACCTCCTCCCCTGCCCCTGGAGGAAGTGTCCACATGCTGGTCTTGAAAAGGTCTTTGAGATTTCCAGAACCACATTTTCTTCCCACTTCACTGGTTTCTACAGAACGTTATACAAGGAGTAGAAAACCTGATTTCAGTGGCAGACACGGTCTTTCCTTCCTGCTCACTGAGGATAAGCGTATCCTTCACTGATAGCCCAAACAAGGAGGAGCCATCAAACGAGGTATTTACAAAAGAAGCTTTGAAGTGTTCCACAAAGTCACATAGTTTCATCCAGGCACGTCTCCAAATAGGAATGCCTAAAACCAGCTGCTCGTGAGGCACCCTCCTCTGTGTAGGAAATCAGCCTCATCGATGAAATGGTAACAGATGAAAGAGTAACCAACTGGGGAGAAACCTTCTTCAGATCCTACACAGACATGGACAGAGTTTGAAAGCTCCTTGATCAAATCTCTCTGTAAGCAAGTAAAATGTCAGGTAATTTAATGACCTCAGTGCGAATGTGGCTGAGGCATAGATGTGCTTTCGAAATCTGTCCACCACTCTGGACTCCCTGTTTGGTGGCTGGACAGAGGAGCTTTGCTTGGCTAGCTCCTTCTTAATGGCTCCCACCTCAAGTATGGTATCAACAGGGTCACCCTTACTTCAACGGGTTCTGTCTGATGCATGAACTAGAAATTTATCTGGACATTTGGGGATGGGCTCAACAGTGTCCTGTCACTTCCTAGTCTGGTGGGAAACTAGATCAATAAATTAGTGCGGGGGGGGGGGGTCACCAAAGACACAGATGGGCCAACCCCAAAAGCCTCCAATAACACCAACTCCTCAGGAGGAGGAGGATGGAAAGACCAGCCACACTTCTGTTTAAGGATTTCCAGAATGTCTCCAAAGGAGACGTCGTGAGGTGGTACTCAAGGGGATCTTTTTCCCTCATCAAAGTCTGTGTCTTCAGTGAGACGCGCCACAGGGGAGTCTATGTGCCTACTCTTGCACATTCTCTTCAGTGAGGTGCTTGGGGGAGGTGTCGGAAGAAGAGGGGAATTCAACGGGGGACTTAGGATGGAAGCTTCCCGGAGCTGGTTGACCCTCAGGAGCAGAAATGATGGGGTCACATCTCAGACCCAATGTGGGACGAGGGGGGGGGCAGGACCAGAGATATGAGAGGATGGCTTTCTGTGCAGACAGAAGGTCTTTTCTACTACCAAGGCGGCCAACGATCCGGGGACACCTCCCCGCCCGGAGCCAAGGCAGTCAAGGAAGAGTGGTTGGAAGCAACCCCGGATCCTAGCCCTCCAGAGAGAATCGGACCTAAACTGTCAAGAGTCAAGGCATCAAGGGGAGCAGACGGATCTGAAAGTAGGAGCTGAACCCAACCCCTCAGAGCTGGCATTGACCTCTCTTATCAGAGCTGCCCCAATCCAACAGTGTCAGAGCAAAGTTGGTCATGGAAACCATCAGAGTCGAGGAAGGGAGCTTCCTTGGATCAGATGTCAACCCTCTCAAGATCTTGGATCCTGAGACTCTGAGACCACAGGTCTGATCAGAGGAGGAGACAAAACTGGATGGTCAGTTGCACTCACTGATTCAAGAGGGGACAGAGTTAGCAAGAGCCCCATCTGGATCTGAGCCTTGAAAAATCTTTGCATCATCCTGTCCATAGCTTCATCAGTCAATATCCTAAAGGCTCTGGATGATGCCATGGATGCAGGTCTGGAATGTTTCCTAGGAGTGTCAAACAAGTTCGATGGCAAAGTCGGAGAAGCAGGCTTTGACAGAAATTCTGTTGACCGAATCCTAACTCCCAGATACAAAGGTCTGTGATCCAAGCAGGAGGTGGAAGGTACTGGTGAACTAGTGATGGTCATCACTCCTGTCAGATCCGAAGAGGACTGTGGATCCAAAGGAGATGGTGCTGTTGTTGGATCCAAAGTCTTAGCAGGTTTTCCAGAAGGCACCAATGAAGCACTCGTGACTTCGGAAGGGCCCTCTTTCTGGATTCTTCGGAGGCATGATGTAATTTTAATGGGGTTTGAGCACCACAAGATGATGATGATGATGATGATGCTGTAAGTCGTTAAAGTAATAGCTTACTACGGTGATTGGAGATGGCCCTTCGATTAAAGGCAGCACATATGTCACTTCAGATGCTGAGGAACCAGGAAGTAGACAAACTTCTTGTGGGCATGGGAATTGGAATCTCTTAAAACCAGAGGGTTTTTCAGACATGGCTACAGGAAAGAATTACACCAAAAATACAAGAAGTTCTTGAAATGACTAGCATAACTGCTACACACACTACAACTAACTTTAAACACTCAAATATGATAATCTAACACAATATATATATATATATATATATATATATATATATATATATATAGCTATAAAAGACATGCCAAAAGGCACTTAGAAAGGAAAGTAAAGAAGAAAAAGCACACCCTAACACCAGCAAAATGCTAAACGTTAAGTGAGGGAGACGGAGAGACGAAAGACAAGAACTAAGTTAGATAAACTATGAAAACAAAGCTCCACACAAACTGTGATATCCAAAAAGCAGGGGACCAGGATCGAATCCACACAAACAACGTTTATTGAGCACTTTCGTCTCTTGAATAGAAACTTCTTCAGAATAACACAGCATATTACCCAACAGCCTTATATATATGCTATTTCAACAAATTAGTCATTAAGTAATTAATAAAATAATGTGCTGAAAGGACATATAAACATTTAAAAAGCAACATATATATATATATATATTGCACTCACAGTAAAAAAAGAAAAACTGCGATTAAAGGCATATAAAAAATACTTGACAATTAAATATATCCTATAATAAGCTAATTTTTTATATGCTTCTAATCGCATTTTTTCTTATATATATATATATATATACATATACATATATATATATATATATATATATATATATATACATACAATGTGTGTGTGTGTGTGTGTTGCTCTTTAAATGTTTCTGTGCCCTCTCAAGACATTATTTTATTAATTAGTTAATGATGACTAATTTGTTGGAATAGCATATAGAAGGCTGTTCGGTAATATGCTGTGTTATTCTGAAGAAGTTTCTATTCAAGAGACAAAAGCGCTCAATAACCGCTATTTGTGTGGACTGGAACCTGGTCTCCTGCCTTTTGGACATTAAGTTAGACAAACTGTAAGAAGCTAAAACAGTAACCCAAAGTTTACAACATAACAATCAAAGTTCACACTAACACAACTCGAGACCAGGATCTGCATCTTGATGCGATGGAGGCAAATGACATCTGAGGAGTTGGGGATGGAATAGAGCATTATGGGTAGAAGGAGGAGCTCGAGATTCGGATCCTAAGTCTTGTAGATGTGGCCCAGTCAGATATGAGTATCAGATCCATAGCCCATTCGTGAGGAAGAATGAAAAGGACATCAGATGTTGAGGTTTCCATTTTTGACAGAGTGGTTTACCTTAAGGATGTCAGCATTCATGTTAGTCAACCAACTATACATATATATATATATATATATATATATATATACACACACATACACACATACATACATACACACACACATGCGTGTGTGTGTGTATATATATTCATATATATATATATATATATATACATATATATATATATATATATATATATATATATATATATATATATATATATATATATATATATATATATATATATATATATATATATACATATATATATATATATATATATATATATATATATATATATATATATATATATATATATATATATATATATATATATATATATATATATATATATATATATATATATATATATATATACACACACACACACACACACACACACACACACACACACACACACGAGCTACATGCACACTTCCTTTACATCTTTCTAATGTGAGACCTGGATTATTATCTAGATACCAAAACGGAAGGAAGTCACTACCCTTTAGAGTTTTGGGTAAGGAGATGACAGACATAGCCAAGTGTTATGATTTAACTATTACAGTTAGGTTAGCTCCCCTAACAGGATGTTAACATTTTAACATTAAAAGGGGTGCTTACCTTCTAGTGTAGGTCAGTATAATGATTTTATTGCATTTGCTAGCTCCCCCTTCACACACCTAATGAACACTCCTTAGAAGAAGGTGACAAGCATAAAATGTCAGCTAAATGTCTGAAATGACCATGTCTACCTCTGCAGAAATATAAGCATGTTCCATATAATCCATTGTCTAAACTCAGAAAACTGAAGCATCTTAATTCAACAAACCTCAACCACGGTTAAATCCAACCTTCTATTTGGTATAAATTTCTTGATGGTTTGTTACTGTTGCCTAAAGGACCGTTACAAAAACTACTAAAGAAAAGGAGGGAGCAAGCCAACAGATGATGATCTGTAATGCATGCAGACTCCTTAGAACTTTTGTTACAGTAAAGACAATTCCACACAATCAAGAAACTGTTAACAAAAGATTCAGTTGCAACCTGCTAAACAGAAAACATGAAAAAAATTACCAGTCATGAAAAATATGTGAACTTTCCTGTCTGTTCAAAATGTACCATTCTGGCTTATATACATATACTACACAGCTGGTATTCAACACTTCCTCTTAATCCACAAATATTCAAAAACATCATTCTGTTTACTGTATATATGCCTAAAGCTCTTTCTAGCATCTTTGTCCAGATTTTTTTCTGCAAAGGGACTACCTATGCTGGTATTCTGAAAGAACCAAATTATACTGTTTTTCACATTCTGTAAATACAAAAAATATACTACTCACTCAGGAGTATTCTCTTTGTCTTCTTTCTCTTCTTTTTCCATTTTGCTGCAAGGTCCAGATGTTTGCACTCCCTGTGATGTTACATCTGGCACCCTCTTCAGATCTGAATTGCTAACTGTAGTTGGGGATATACTAGGGCTGCTTGGTTTGCTGCTATTACTACTACTGATGTTAGTAGTAGAGCTACTTTCACTGACTGATTCCTTGCTACTTGATTCAAATGTCTTTTCTTTGACAGCATCCTTAGATTTGTCAGCCACTTCTCGGGACTTGCAAATCAGCTGATCAACTACTGGGTCAGGTGTTGAACTAGCCTGTAACTAAAATTAAACAAACACTTTGTTATAAATGTGGAAACACATAAAAATTTTGCTAAAGCTTAGCAACCCTGCAGTAAAATATAGACAGTGTGCAAGTGTCCTGTCGACATCCTTCAGCTGGTCATACATCATACCTATACATACACATGAGAATAAAACATGGAATACAATCACACAGACTCAGAAGTACATTCGTACCCTGTCAATCATTGTTTGTGTGAATTATCAAGCAATCACAACATAACAGTAGGCAGTGTCAAAGTTTAAAATAAAAGATTACTAAAGGATTATCTTTAAGTTGCAAAACTTTAATGGAAACAATCACCTTACTTACTGACACACACATCAGCGCAACAGCAACTACTTTGGGAGAGGGAAAGTAGCATAAAAGCTGCAACACAGAAAACAACATAATTGCCTACTTTACTTTTTAATCGTTTTGTATCTTACCAAAAATAAAGGAGGTTGTGCTGGTTTGAGGCACAGAAGGATAAAACCCCTCTTTGCAACACAGATGATTTGGGAATGACTAGTGACTGTGGAGCTGGAGAAGGCAGCAATAGAGGATAGGAGTGAATAGCTGATCTTGGCTCGCAACTAAACTCACTGCTGTACTGACATCTAGGAATGGACTGTAGTGTGAGGATGTTCCAGCAATGACTGGGCCATGATAGGGATCTGCACACCAACCAATGCATGCGGAAATTAGGCAATCATGGTGGTTAGCGTGCTCTGAAGGCTGGTACTATGGACCAAGTCAATTAGCTGTGGTAGGGGACTGAGAATTAGGGCTCAATTACAAAACCATAATGGCAGCTTAGATGAGGATGATGGCCTCACATTCCTGGATCTCATCCTACACGGAGAACTTGAGTTCATGGCTGGTAGGCAGGAAAGAAAAAAAGGATACAATAAAACAAGAAGCTGTGCTCAGCTTACTACACATGTCTAAACAAATGCATTTATCCACTCTTGATATTGCTAAGTAACTTTTAATAACCATAAAATCAAAGTTCTTGAAGTGACTGAAAATTTACTTATTCACAAAATGTTTCACTAAAAGTTCATACATTCAAGTGTTGAATAATAAACTGGCAAGAGAGACGACATAACTTACCCTGAGGTTTATTTACCTCAAAGTGTTTCTTACATCAGTTAGGAGGGTACAGGGGAGGTAGCACTGCATAAGGTGAGCTGTAAGAGGCTTTGCCTTCCCCAATGTAAAAACACTGCTTGGTTACCAATTTAAATTTCTGCACTTGGACTAAAAACCTTTTGATGGAATGGGCAAACATTTAATTGAACTGTATTACACTAAAATTACCAAACTAAATCCTAAATGGATAACAATATAGTTAACACATTACATGGCTTAGTTTCACTTTCTGCTGTCACTTACTATTTATGTTTCACACATGAGCCAACACACATCATAAAGTACAGCTGAGTAAGTAAACTTACCATAACAGTAGGTGTTCAAATAAATCACTGTTGCAATAGCCTTAGTTATATAGGTATACATCCTGCCAGCTTTCCAAAGCCTTGAGCTACCTTCCACACATGCAACCAGACTGCTGGTGCATGAAATCCTACAAGAAAAAACCAGCAGTCAGTGTGCCAAAATCATTACAACTTTCTTGTCCAAGGAAGAAAAAAAAAAGCAAGGCTATGTTCCTGATAAAAAAGGTAATGCTGGTATAAAGGTCTTCACTCTGGCAACACAACATAGAAAATGAGGGGGAGGAAGAAGCTACAACAGTAGCTATTTATCTAAATATCTACTGTTACGGTAAGTTTACTTACAAAACTGCACTTTGTTCATTCATTAAATCACTACTACAACAGCCTAAGCTATATGGGTAGATTACTATAGCTTACAGAGATAGAGAAGAGAAAGACAGAGGGTCCAACAGCCCCTGAAGAACGGTCTTAGAAAAGCCTGCTCAAGACCTAAAAGTAACCTACTTTATAATCTTTTGTAGAAATATCAACAGAGAGCCAAATGGTTGCCCCTATAATTCTTCTAGAGTCCCCTTTCCAAAAAAAAACACAGAAGCAGCCATGGCTCTGGTAGAATGAACATTGACCCTGCCTATAAGTACTTTATTAGTAGGAATAACAAACAGAAATAGCAAGAGATAACTGGAAATTGTTTTGACACAAGTTGCCCCTTTTTCATACCTTCATAGGAACTAAACAGCTGTTCAGCATTTCTGAAAGGTTTAATTCTATCAGGATAATACCAGAGCTGCCTGTGCAGGTCTGAGAGTACGAAGAGTAATTTCTCCCTCATGTTTAGCTTCTGGAAAGAAGACAGAGAGATGGATGGATTGACTCAAAGTAAAACTATGAAACCACTTTAGTAATAAATTAAGTATTTGTTCTCAAGGAAATCTTGTCTGCATGGAATGCCAAATAGGGCTGACTCACCATAACAGACAATCTTCTTGTAGAGGTCAGAACAATAAGTAACACTGACTTGAAATTTAAGAACTTGTAATCAGCCAGATGAGAAGGTTAAAAATGAGCCGCAGTTAATTTTCCCACAACAAAATTAAAATCCCAAGCAGGTGCCACCTGTATTCTACATAGTCATAAATGCAAAACTTTCGAGACTGTATTGAAAGGGGAGGATCCATAAGAAGACATATTAAAAGGCAGAATGATTAAGATTGATAAAGCAGTAAGAAAAGCAAGAGGATAGTAACTCTTACAAATATTACAAAACCAGTGGTACAGAAACCCTGAAAGGGACCTGATCCTTAGTGCAGTACTAACTAGAAAATATTTTCCCTTCACCAATATTTGATCTCCTAACAGAAGATGTATTTGCCTCCTTTAACATCTGTTATACATCCTTGGAAACAAGGGGCCTAAAACGTATCAAAATTGAATCATTCAGGCAGTCAGTTTTAGTTTCAAGGTTGGGTATATCTAATGACCCCTGTCTTTTGAGAGTAGATCCATTCTGTGAAGAAATTTGCAAGTGCCCTTGCAAAACCCATAAGAATGGGATCATATGAGGTTACTTGGCTATTGACCCAAAGGTCATTTTAAGCATAGCCATTTCATCCCAATGTAACATCACAGATACTCTAGTCAATACCCAGGAGTGTATTTAGTAATGACCACCCATGTCCAGGAGCGTTGTGGACACTATCCCTGGTAATAATTTATGGTGCCCCATCCACTCATCCAAGTTCCTTCTGAACAGTGTCACAGAGGTGCTCTGCTTCACATGAACTGGCAGCCTATTCTAAAGATGCAGCAGTCACTGAGAGAAAAATCTGTCCCACCAGCACGTCCTGTTTTAGTCGCAGGCCATATTTAGATCGCTGGAATGGGTAGCTCTAGTCGCATTTGATTTATGGATATGCAGCAAGTTCACTAGGTTTGGGTCGAAGATTGCTCTGTTAGCCAGGCACAAGTCTCCCCTTAGTATACACGATACTGAGTATGACAGGGACTTTAGTTGGTCTGTGTAAGGCATGTGGCTTACACAGGCAGAACCACTGTTGCCTGGGCAAGAACGGAGTTACCTCAATGATTCTTTGAGATTCTTCAGGATATTCAAAATGACCCTGGATATCAGTGGAAAGGCATACATTATTCTCATCCAAGACAGCAAAAAAGCATCTGTTCTACAGGATTGTTTGCAAGTGATCTAGAAACAGAGTTTCTTTAGTTGTTTTGAAAGCAGACAAACAAATCTACTTGAGGAGCTCCCCACAAGTGGATCAATAAGAACCCCTCATTCAATTTCCATTCGTGAGGGTCTGTCCAGGTCATGCTCAGCTTGCCTGGCCCAATATTTTGTTCTGTTAGAATGTGGGATGCTCAGAGGGTTAAACTATGCTGAGTTGCTACTTCCAAAGCAACCACAGCCAGTCTGCACAGAGGTTAGTACTTGATATCTCCTTGTCGATGTACCACATGATTGTGGTGTTAATTGTGATCACTTAAAGAGGGCCTGGTGGCCACAGATAACATGAACTGAAAGCATGAATAACTGCCAATATGCCTTTACATTTATGTGCTTTGGTCTGTCGCGTTAGCCCATAGATCATGCACCATTACCAGACCACCCCCACAGACATAGTTTCCCAAGTAAAATCTAAAGCATCTGTTGTGAGGATTGTGCAGTTGTCGTCAGACAGAAAGGGAGACTTGAATTCAAGGACATATAGTCTTTCAAAGTTCAACACAGGAATCAAGTCCGGGTGAAGATGATGGGGCCTTACTGACTTCAGAAACAACAGAATTTTCCTGGCAAGTAATCTGCCCAAAGGACCTATTAGAATCATAAATGCAGTAAACCCTAGAAAGCGGAGATATGCCAGTGCTGAAGTTGATGACTAACTGGAAACTATCAGGAACAAATTTACATACAAGTCTACTTTTCCTGGGGACGATAAACATTTGAAAGGAGGTATCAATAAGGCAAGTCCAGGAACACTATCCTATGAAGAAAAACAAATAAGATTTCTGAATGTTGATCTGGAATCCTAGGTTGAAGAGGAAACTTCTAACCCAAGTAAGAGACCGCTGATATTTTGAGAAAGGCCTTGCAAACATAAGTAAATCACCTAAATAAGGAAAAATGTGAATACCCTGCAATCTGCGATGGGCTATCACAGGAGCTAGACAATTTATGAACACCGTTGGAGCATTAAGTAAACCAAAGGGTAATTTAGAGAACTGATAGTGTAATCCAGACAGACATTCTTAGAAAATGACTGAAATCTGTGGCAACAGGAATGTGGTAAGCATATTTTAAATCTAGTATTACCAATAAATGGCAGGAGGAAGTGGAGGTAACAGTGTTTGCAGGGACAGCATTTTGAAATTTGTAACTTTCACAAACAGGTTAAAAAAGGATAGGTTGACATCTTGTTGCCAATATGGTCCTCTCTTTGGCATCAAGAAAATTATTGAAAAAAAAAAAACGTTTCCCCCTCTGATTTGAAGGAAATTTTTTATTACTCCCACAGAAAGCATCTGCTGGATGACTGTGGGAAGCAGGGATGTCTGAATTGGAGGAATCCCCTGGAAAGAAGGGAGAACTTCCACTTCCATTTGTCTCTCTTCCAAATAACTCTCCAACCCATTTGCCTGAAAATCTGTTGCCAAAGAGGAAACCTCAACAGGTTAGGTACAAACCCGTATGTCACCCGGTGGATAGCCAACTGGCTCACAGACAGGACCCAGGAAGTTAGAATTGGAGAGTCCACTTCTACAAAGAGGCCAGTCACAAGTGGAGTCCCACAGGAATTAGTCCTTGGACAGCTCCTTTTTGACATTAACTTCTCAGAAGTCAAGGCCAATGTCAGTGGTCTCTGGCTGACTAAATTTGCAGAAGATTGCAAATTAGGAGCCATCACTGAATCTCACACAGACACAAATGTTCTCCAGGAGGGGCTGACACAGACAAACAACTGGTGTCAGAGTCATGGACTAAAACTAAATGCCACGAAATGCATAATAGTATCCTTTGGGAAGTCATCCATCCCTGGTAACTATCATATTGTCAACACACCGCTTAAAAATGACCCAGTAATCAGGGACTTAGAGAGACACATATATAGTAATCTAGCCTTTGATCATCATGTGTCTACAGTGGTGAAGAAATAATTCTAGGTTGCACAACTTATAAACAAAGGTATGGCATCTAAGTCCAAGGACGTCATTGTTCCACTGTATTCGGCATTCATCAGATCTATCATTGAGTATAATGCCCCCTTTGGTATGTACCTAACCAGGCATATCCAACAACTGAAACATCCACAGAGGTTCCTCACTAAAAGAATACAGGGCATAAGTAATATGTCCTATGCAGGCCGCCTCAAGGCCCTATGCCTGTATTCTGTCTCCTACAGGTTTTTGAGGGGAGCTCTATGCCTGGCATACAGGGCATTGTCAGACCCCACTGTGATGGGGCTCCTGAATATCCACAAAACAAACAGTACCAGAATTACCCATTCTAAAGACTTAAACCTTGCCTGTGATATAAATAGGACCTGCTGGAGAGAGAGGTATGTATCCTAGAGACTACCCCGTCTATGGAACAGGCTCCCCATCCATGTGAAGCAGAGTTCTTCCCTAATCCAATTCAAGTGCAACTTGGACAACTGGATTGCAAACTGGAAATTCATTCCTGGTTTGGAACCTACGTCTCTGATGCAGACAAGTAACCAAAATGGCTCATCTCCCAGGCCCATGCTTACACTTATCAAGGGTATCAGAACACGTCAGACATGTGGGATGCATGGCTAGGCTTAAAAAGGCCCTTGTAGTCGTTAGCCTAGTAAACACCTATGAACCTATAAAATGAAGCATCAGGTTCTGAGTCAGTTTAAGGGATAGCTAGGGTGGGTGGGAGAGAAGAGATGGAATGCTGCAACAGTCATTCCGAACTATTAGATTGTACTTTTTTCTGGAAGGCCCCCTCTTTCAGCTTTAACAACCTCACAAAATCTATGGATACACCCATTCAACCTTCTGTCAATAGAAAAGAAATCTGCTGCTTTAGAGAAGAATCTGCACAATCATAAGACTACTTTAAAAAGTGTTTGATTACCATAGAAACCATTAAATAATTCAGGGAGGAATTGATTTCTGAAGAGGGAAAAACTGGTAGTAAAGTTCCTCACATTCTCAAAATATGTCAACAATTGCTTAAACATACAAGACTGGTTAAGGATTTTAAACAGTAGTATGGCAGAAGAATAACTGCTTTATCCAAATATGTAAAGAAGTAACTATCTAAAATACTGGGACCCCTATGGAAGTCTGTCAACAGCTATGGTTGTTGGTTTTAATTTGGTTAGAAGCCTCATAGCCGAAGTTGGTAAAGGGTGAAAGGAAATGGACTGACTGAGGTTTGCTAAAATCAGTGGGAACTGAGGGGGGAAATCTGATTATCAATAAGGGAAAGTACTGTCTGAATAAAATGGTCATTGAATTGAGTAGCTATGGAATCATTTGGTTGGCAGTAGTAGTGGTAGTAGTAGGACAGGTTGTGGTAGTTTAGCTGGGTGTATTAGTTTAAGGGATAACCATAATAGTTTAGGATTAAGACTTATTGCCTGTTTTTTTAACATGGAACATAGGGAGGTTTTCAAGATGCCTAAAATTCTAGAAGGTGGACTCTGTTTTGTTTTATACCATTCTTCCGCTTTGTCCCTTTGCAGCATTACATGTTTGGTTTAATTTGTTAGCCATGGTGACATTTTAGATTTTACCCTTTGTGTTCTGATTAGGGCAAATTCATTTAGAATTTAAGGAAACTGTAGTTGAGGTGGGTGACTGCTTTACCTAGGAGCACCGTTCTTAGTAAATTCTAGTTGCTGAGGGTCAGGGTTGATATAACTGATTCTTTGTCTTACCTGGTTAGATTACTGTCTGACTGTAAACAAAACATTTGGGTAAACTAATGGTTTCTCTTATTACATAGGTATACTACATTGATATCTGTGTGTGGGTGGGGGGGGGGGGGGGTTTACACAATTTCATCAGGTACACTTTTCTAAGGGCATGCCAGCCACAATTGCAAACCATGCTTGTGAAAGGCAGCCCAGCTATACTAGCGTGGACTGTACCAGATCATTCCTATTCTTTTCAGGAGTACCAAAAAAGAGGTAACTAGGCAGAAATATTGTGGATAAAACACAAATAGATGATATAGTGATTGAGGTTAGACTCAGTAGCATACTTTGGTATAAAACAGGTCACTGCAAACAATAGCTCTATTTATACAAAATATTAAATAAGGAGGAAAGGGAATGACTGCATCTTGGGAATTTTCCTAACAGAAATGACAGTAACAAAGAATAGCCTTTGGGGAAAGGTATTTCAAACCAACATAAGCTGCAGGCTTAAAATAGGTAAAGTCAATGTCTGCAGCACAAAGTAAAGGTCCCATAGCAATACCAGATCTTGTATAGGAGGTGCAAAAAAGAACTGCACCCTTGCAGAAAATTTTTCAAAACCTTTAATGCAGCAAGAAAAGAGGAACTGAAGCCCCCAACGATAACTTGCAATAGCTTCAAGCTGAACTCTGATGAAAGAATAACTTAGTATGGAATCAAAAAACTGAGACAGTTTAGCATGGATGAAACTGGAGAGGAGGGTCCAGTCCCTTGCTTTCAGCCCAGGCACAGAAACAGAGTAATTTATCTTTATTATAAACATTGTTCAGTTTTTGTGAATTGGGAATTTTATAAACTACCTGTGAGAAGAAAGAGGTGGTTAGTGGCTACAATTGAAACTTTAGAAACTACAATGACAACCTGAGAAAATGTTTTTTTTACTTTTTATTTAACAACTGTTTACCAGAAAAGCCCGACTGGGACACAGCCCATTTTTAGTGGAGGTCCACGGAGAAACACTTCGGACATGTCTTTGAAATGTGGGAGGAAACCAGAGCACCCGGAGAAAAACCCATATGAATGCAGTGAGAACATACAGACTCCATTCACAAGCTGACAAAGCAACAAAACTACAAACTGAAGTTAAACCCACAAAAGGTCAACAGTTTACAAACCCTGGTCTATTCAGAACAACAAGATGCAAATCTCCCGAAAATCCTGTGCAATGGATAGGACCATTAAAAACCTCTTTAATAAAAAATATTTAAAATAAGACAAGCACTTTAGTTTTGTTTCACCACAAAACTTCATCAGTTAAATCCAAGAAAGTAAGGCCAAGAATTTATGTAAGACATCACTCCTCAGCAGCCAATCAAAATGTCAGAAATGAGCCAGCACCCCCCCCCCCTTAAAGGGAAACTTGCATTATCTTCTTAAAGCGTTTAATTTTTACAGACTGGAAATGGAGATACATTCATTGATACCTGGCCAAACATCAGCTTGAAACACTAGCTGGCAAAATACTTCCTTTCTTTCTAGAAATAAGTGTCACGGGCCTCCTCTACCTCCTTGGCATATCTGCTTGACAACTACACAATTAAAGTAATGGTCATGGAATTCTGTTACATGTTTAGCCAGGGCATTCTTAATTTTGCCTTTTCATATATCATAAAGATGTTCATACATCCTTTCTTTTAAGGCATGTTCAGTCTTTCCAATATAAAATGATGGACATACCTGACAAAGAGCAGCATAGACCAGACCTTTGCTGTTACAAATTTTCTTCTAAACTGAACATTTTTTTTTTTAATCCAAAAAAAGTCACTCACTTGGATTCAGTTACAGAATGAATTTGGTCATTCTACAAATCTTACTGGTTGCATTGATATTAAGCATTGTACCTTCTAACATCTTTTTGTTCTTCCCTCTTCTGAAAACCACTGAAGGGTGCTCTGGAAGTAGTTGTAAAACTTCCCTGTTTTCCTTAAATAAATTCCAATTCTTCTTAAGTATCCATCTTATAGTCTGATGGTCTTGGTTAAAGTTGGTAATGAAGGCATTCTCCAGATCATCGGTTCCATAGTGAACTTCTTTGCCAGTTTCAATTTTAACAGCACCACTACTATTTCTGCATATCGGGATGTAGTAATTCCTTTTTCTTATCACCACCACTTCCTTCTTGATTGTCAGTTACAAACTCTTTTGGGTAACCTCTTGCCAGAAACATGTTTTCCAAGATAGCACACACTTCCCAGAAGTGCTGATCCAGCATGACCATTCTTGCGGCCCTCACAAACTGTCCCTTTACTATTGATTTCTTTTAGGTAAGGGGATGAGTACTCGAAAAATGGAGGAAGGAGTTGGGAGTAAGCTGTCTTTTGATAAATCCTCGAAATACAATGACCATTATTTGAGTCCTTGAACAAAAAAAACCTATCCAGATAGGAAATATTAAACGCATCCTTATTTATTGTAAAATTCAAAAACTCTGTGCTTGAGTTGTAGTAGTTCATAAATTCTCCTCAGTATCCCGCCAGATGATAAACATATCATCCAGATATCTGGTGTAAAATCTCACAGATGTATAAAAGGGGCTATTGAAGACAAAGCCATTTCAACAATGAAATAAACAGAGCCACAATTTGCTCCAATGGCCACACTTTAGTTTAAATGATACAATTGTCCTTCGTGGAAAATACAGTTACTGGTAAGGACAATTTCTAACAAATCTTCTAAATCATTGTTCAAGCCTTTCTTTTCAAGAAACTCATAGAACCAGTTTAATCCCATCTTGTGTGTTATCACCATGTAAAAATCAACCACGTCAATAGTGACAAATAAGTCAGTCTCCACATAGATGGTGTTACTGTTTTTTTAAGAACTTCCAAGGGTCTTTGCAAACATGTGGCTCAATTTTAAGCATGTCTTTTAATTTATAATTCACAAACTTAGCCCATGCCTGAGGGATAGATCCCCAAATGTTCACAATAGGATGCATAGGAGGGTTATTAAGGTCCTTGTGGACTGTGTGGATCCCAAAAATTGGAGGAGTCACAACAGATATATTAAGTTAGTTAAATTCTTCTATGTTGATTATTCCTTCTATAAGTATATAATTTAAAAGAGAAGTGATCCTCCTGTAAGCTTAATTTAATTCATTTCTGGATACTTCATTGCAAACGCTGTTTAATATTTTTTTAAATCTCCTGGAGTATTTTTTTCTGTTCCATAATGACAAGGCCCCTGCCTTTATCAGACTCCATAAATATTATGCTAGTGTTTCCTGAAATTATGTACAGCCTCTTCCTCTTCTCTAGACAGATTAGGTGTAATTTGACACTGTGTCCCATATGTCTTATGCCCAGTTCACAGATTTGTTTGGAACACATGCAGCAGTGCGTTTAATGGAGAGTTAAAAGTACTTGAAACTCGAAGAAATTGGGTAGGTTGTACAGCATCTTTAAATAACATTTTAAAATTTAGTTTACAAACAAAACACTTCAAATCCAGCAAGGTCTCAGGAATGTTGACTCTCCTGGAAGGCACAAAAGTCATGCCATTACCAGGGACTTCTATGAGTGCTGTTCCAATACAATGTGTTGTAAAGTTATAAATTTTGAAGTCACCCTATTTGTTGGTACATACATGGCATTTTGTGTTCTCAGTGAGAGCTTCAGGAACATCCATGGTAGATGTTAATGCAGACGGAACTTCCTCTATGCTCGTTGGTATGTTCACGAGCAATCCTAGTGAGTACTGGATCCCTGATGTGGTTGGTTCCTGAAATTCCTTCCCCATTGGTTCTGAGGGGTGGGTGGAGATTTTTTCCTGTTCCTGTATTGGTTGTACCCTTGCCTCTATTGTTGTTGTTTCAAACCTTCTGATCACGAGTGGTGGAAACTGTGGAGTTAGAATGATACCCCTGGTTCACTGGAATTGTCGGTGATGTTAGTCTCCTCTTCATCATTGCCACTGGCTTTGCCATCAAAACTATTATGAGGGGAGGAATCCTTTCTTCCAAAATTTTTACAGCCTCAGATTTGAGATGTAGTTGAATCAGGGCAAGCTGTTCTGTTCTTATATCCTTTACGGTCTCTTTCAATCTTTTTTACTTTTTGCTTTTTAACTTGTTCTATTCAATTGTCTTTGCTAGAAAATATCCAGAAATGTTCATATTGATAGCAGGTGTTGTCATTATCTTTTAAAATACTTTCTTCCAATAAGCTGGTTTCAGCTGTCAGTTACTCATAGTCCTGCTGTTATATTTTACTAGTAGTTCCATGTATTCTCGCCCATGGCGATCAAATATGGATAACAAATCGAGCTCTAACGGTGTCTTTGATTAACCCAGTAGGGTACCTCCAAATGCGAAACCCTTTTGGGATCTCATTTGTAAGTAAAGCTTCCTAAAAGTAGGCATTTTCTATATATAATTTTCTCAACTTGGAAAAGCTTGTAATCTAATTCTTCCAGTTTGCTGCACAAGTTGTCAGGTGCTTTCCTGACATTAGAAAAAAGGCCTGTTTCTTTTGAAATCCATTCATTCAGTTAAGGAACATTTCTGTACAAATTACGTGGTTGATTTATACATGGCGATACCACATAAGGTGGTATTAAACTGGTTCCGTGAGTTTCTTGAAAACAAAGGCTTGAACAACGATCAGACTAGTCTTCTGGAAGATTTGCTGGAAATTGTCCTTGCCAACAAATATATTTTCCACAAAGGGCAACTGTATCATCAAAACTAAGATGTGGCCAAGGGAGCAAATTGTGGCTCTGTTTATGTCAATAGTGTAATGGCTAAATAGGAGCAAGCCTTTGTCTTCAATGGCCCCTTTTATATGTCTATGAGACTTTACACCAGATAACTGGATGATTTATCATCTGGCAGGATACTGAGGAGAAGCTGACTGAATTTATGAACTACATCAACTCAAGCATGGAGTTTTTTAAATTTACAATAAATAAGGATAAGTTTAATATTTCTTATCTGGATTTTTTTGTCCAAGGATTCGAATAATGGTCGTTATATTTCGAGGATTTATCAAAAGCCAACTTGCTCCAACTCCTTCCTCCATTTTTCGAGTGCTCATCCCCTTGCCCAAAAGAAATCAGTAGTAAAGGGACAAATTGTGAGGGCTGCAAGAATGATCACCCTGGAACAACACTTCTGGGAAGTGCATGCTGTCTTGGAAAACATGTTTCTGGCAAGAGGTTACCCAAAAGAGTGTGCAATTGACATCAAGAAGGAAGTGGTGATGAAAAGGAAAAGGAATCACTACATCCCGATACTCAATAACAATGGTGCTGTTACAATTAAAACTGGCAGAGGTTAACAATGGAACCGGTGATCTGGGAAGTGCCTTCACTACTGATGTTAACAAAGATCATCAGACTACAAGATGGATACTTAAGAAGAATTGGGATTTATTTTAAAAAAAAAAAAAAGGAAACTTTTACAACTACTTCCAGCACGGCTTTCAGTGATTTTCAGAAGAGGGAAGGACATAAAAATGAAGTTAGAAGGTACAATGTTTAATATCAATACAACCAGTAACGTTAGTAGAATGTAAGTGGGTTCAAGTGGGTGACTCTTTTTGGATAAAAAGACAACATGTTTGGGTTAGAGGAAAATTTGATTGTAACAGCAAATGTGTGGTTTATGCTGCCCTCTGTCAGGTATGTCCATCATTTTAAATTGAAAAGACTGAACATGCCTTAAAAGAAAGGATGTATAAACATCTTTATGATATACAAAAAGGCAAACTTACTAACGCCCTGGCTAAACTTGTAACAGACTTTCACGACCATTACTTGTATTTTGAGTTGTCGAGCAGATCCACCAAGGGGCTAGAAGAGGCCCGTGGTACTTATTTCTAGAAAAAAAGGGAAGTATTTTGGCAGATGGTGTTTCAAGCTGATGTTTGGCCCAGTATTAATGAATGTATCTCCATTTCCAGTATGCTAAAATGCTTTAAGAAGATAATGCAAGTTTCTCTTTAAGGGGGCACTGGCTCATTTCTGACACTTTGACTGGCTGCTGAGGAGTGATGTCTTACATACATTCTTGGCCCTACTTCCTTGGATTTATCTGATGAAGTTTTGTGGTGAAACAAAATGAAAGCGCTTATCTTATTTTAAATATTTTTTATTAAAGAGGTTTTTTAATGGTCCTATCCATTACACACCATTTTTTGGAGATTTGCATCATATTGTTCTGATTAGACCGGTGTTTGTAAGCTACTGAACATTTGTGGCTTTTACATGTAGACTCTGCACAGAAGGCACCCCGACTGAGAATTGAACCGGAGAACCTCTTGCTGTGAGGTAACAATGCTAACCACTGCACCAGTGCTGCCCCACAATAAATGCAATGAGAAGTGGGAGTAGTGGATGGGGTAGCAGCAACTGGTATGGATGCAATCTCGGAAGCTTTTTTAGCAGGTGCTGCAAAATGAGCAGCAAGTTATTCTGTGAAGGTCAATAAAGGGTTAGGAGAACGAGTTTGGTCCAATGCAGCTTTGCTAGGTGGATGAATATCTTCATTATCATCAATGGCAGAAATCATGGAAAAGCACAGGTGCATCCACTGGGACAGTTCTGGACCAGAGCATCCTTGAAGCTCACACCAAGTAGAGGGATGAGATAGTAGCTGCTGTAGCAGGCACTGTTGGGGGAAGCAAATAGGTTGCATCAAGGCTTGCCTCAAATTTTTAACAACTTTTAAGCTACCTGGGTGCTTGGGGACAACCCATGAGGCATCAGTAAATGTCTGCCAGAAAAAGTATAGTTGTATAACTAAATTACCATAACAGTACAAGCCTGAATAGATCACTGTTGCAGTAACCTAAGCTATATGGGTTATATCCTGCTCAGGACAGGACAACCAGCCAGCCTCCAAAGCTTAACGGCACAATCCATGTACCCTAACTATTGAACAACTTGAACAGATTGGTATAAAGTTAATTGTTAGAAAAGTAAAGCCTACAGCCCTGTATGTTAAGTACTAAGGAAAAAGAAGATAAAATATCAACATGCTGGCATAAAATATAAAAAAAATAAGGGGGATGGAGGGAGAGTGTTCCTATTACAGCAGGGATCTATTTGAATGTCTACTGTTATGGTAAGCTAACTTACACAACTGCACTAGGTTCATCATTAGATCACATTCCAGTAGGCTAATCTATATAGGTAGAATAACAGAGCTTAAAAAGAAGAGAAGGGGGACGGAGGCTCGAGGATCACAGTCCAGAATCCCCTGGAAAATAGTCCTAGCAAAACCTGACGACCTAGAGAATGAGCTTTACTTGTAGTGCTTGGTGAAAGTGTGCAAATATAACCACAGTGCTGCACAGTCCACTTATTTTCAAAAAGTCACAGGTGTAGTCAAAGCCCTAGTAGTGTGGGCCTTGACCCTGCCTGGAAGTGCCTTGTTATGATGACAGCAATAAAAAAGCACTAGTATGGGAAAATCATTTAGAAAAAGTCTGTCTTCACAAGAAATAAACAAATGATCAGAACTCCTGAAGGTTTTTATCCTCAAAATGTAGTATCTGAGCTGCTTGTGGGCATTCAGCGAGTGAATAATTCTGTTTCCTCAATTTTTTGGTCCAGGATAGAAAACAGGGATATGTATAGCCTGGTTCAAAGTTAAGTCTGAAATCACTTTAGATATAAATGAAGGGGTTGCTCTCAAAGTTACCTTATCCCTGTCAAAGATAAGATAATGTTGCATCACCATTAGAGCTTGTAACTCAAGATAATTTTCTTGTAGAATTCAGAGCAATGAATAGCAGTTTTTCAAAAATTAGAACTGCAAACTGACTTCATAAGCAGGCTCAAAAGGACAAAAATGCAGTTTTTCTACTACACAATTAAGATCCCAAGGGGAGACACATTGCCACTGCCCCCCCACCATATACCATATCACTGTCATGTTGTCTGTAATCTGGAGCCCCAAAATGCTTTAGAGATTTGAGAGAATTTATTAAAGCCATCACTTTTTTTGACATCAGTCTATCCTGCTTGTTAACAGACCCTGAACTTTCACCCCCTTGGAAACTGCTTCCCAAGGGAGACCGCGGTTGCGAGATATGTGGTCCACCCACAAGAGTAACTCTCTTTCTACAAATTCCAATTCTAGAACCTGAAATGATGGGGAGTGCCGGTGTTGGATCCAAACTGATTTGAGGAAGCACTGATTTTTCCTCATGTAAAGTCAAGCCAAAGGGCTCATGACAATTGTAGAGGCCATGAAACCCCCAATCCCAAGGTACTCCCTCGCAGATGTCAGAGACTGGTTAGAGAGAGTACAGTTATGTAAAATCTTACAACAACAGTAGATGTCTTTCTTCATTGTTGCAGTATTCTTTACAATAGGGATCTCCTGCCTATGGCAGCCTGAGGTCCAGCCAGTATACCAAAGTCTTTATTTCACATGTATGCTCTCCACACACATTGTAGGGTATATAAAGGTGATATCCCAATGTACCATCCTCAGAACTGTAAAGCCCCAGTAGGAATGATAGCCTAAAGATAATATCAGGTAACAGGCACATCTAGAAGGAAAAAGGACCAGGGGAAGGAGGGAGGGAGTGAATAATGCAACAGTGAAGACAAGGACATCTACTACTGTGGGAAGATTTTACACAACTGTACTATGTCCTTCCATATCCCCGTTGCAGGATTCTTTACAATACGGAGAGTACAACAGCTCAGGAGGAGGAATGGGAGAATGAAGGGCCAAGCACAGCCCTCTAGGATGCCATGAAGAATGCCCTGGCAAAACCAGCTCTGGCCCTAGAAATCACGTCCAATACTGCTTGGTAAAGGTGTACACAGAAGTCCAGGTTGCTGCCTGAAGAATAGAATTAGTACCAAACCCATGAAAAAAGTACCACAGGAAGCCACAGCCCTAGTAGAATGACACTTAACAGGAGGAGGTTATTCCCATGAAAAGAACAGCAAAAAGAAATGTGTTTAAGATATCCTGTAAGAAATTATTTGGTTGGAAACAGCAAGGACCTAGGATGCAGAGAGACAAAAAGCTGCTGAGACTTATGAAAAGCTTTAGGTTATCCAACAATATCAGACTTGTCTAGGCAAATCCAAGGTGTGCAAAACCTTCTCACTAGCAGATTGTGGGGAAGGGAAATGTTGGCAAATTAATAGACTGATTAAGAGACAGCTCATTAAACACCTTGGGCATAAAAGGATTGGTACAAAGGGACAACCTGTCCTGATGGAAAGCTAAAAAGGGAGGAACAGCCATAATTTGCAGCTCAGACACCCATCTGGTAGAAGTAAGGGCCAAAAAACAAAAAGTCTTCCAAGAACAATGCTGTAAGGACGCTGAAGCAGCAGACTCAAAAGCAGCCCTAATCATACCTCTCAACCTGGAAACATCAAAGATCAGGACAAGGCCCATGAAAAATAGGTATAAATCTGTACGCTGATTAACAAAAATTTGCATACATAATTATGTAACTCCACCCACTCTAATGGGACTGTGGGATACCAACTTTCAAACACAAACTGAAGAACAGACTATCAAAATATGGCACCAGAGTCCCCCTGCAGCCATTCCAATGTCCCATTACCTGGCTATTTTGCCCCATTTACCATAAACACTGGTGCATACTGCTTTACTTCTACAATGATTTGGATTTTATTTTTTACATTTTATAGCACAATGCACAAACACTAATAGACATCTGCTAAACAAAGCAATACTGTTTCACAATGAAAACAGACTTGGCATTAAAAAGTACAGTTGTGTACACTTACCATAAATGTAGATGTTCAAGTGTATTCACTGTTGCAGTCATCACATTTGGGTTATCCTGCCAGGGGTAGCCCTCAGTCGGCCCAAAAAACAGAGGCTTAGTATTCCTGCTTCAGTTGCTGTCGCTCCAAGACTGAAGTCAGGTCGTCAGTGGTATAAAATCAGACAGCCGATGCCATTACATCAGTTCTTCTTGCCCTGGCAGGAGCCCCAATAGGAAGCTAGGTTATGGTGGAAGAACATCACCAATAGAAAGTAAATGCCAAAATTTCCTAGTTAGGAGAGAGAGAGAGAGAGAGACAAGGGGGGTGGAGGGAGGGAAACCAGGACTGCAACAGTGAACACACTCAAATATCTACATTTATGGTAAGTGTACACAACTGTACTATGTTCTTCGTGTTTCACTGTTGCAGTCATCACATTTGGATTGATTCCCAAAGCTGAAGAAAAGGGTGGAGGAGTTAAGAAGACTGGGGGCTGGCCAGGATGCCCTGCAAGACTGCAGTGGCAAAGCCTGCCCTGGATTTGGAGAAGATAGGCAGGTGGTAATGCTTGGTGAAGGTATGAACAGATGTCCGTTTTGCAGCCTCCAAGATGTCCCTGGTGGGGACCCTCTGAGAAAAGCTGCAAAGGTGGAGGTTGCTCTGGTGGAATGTGTCCTGACCTCCTTTGGGGGAGGTTTCCTGTGCTGTCTGTAGCAGAAACTGATGCAGTGTGCTATCTATTTGGAAATTGTTTGTTTGGAAATGGCCTTGCCCTCTGTTCCTGCAGCAAAACTGACTAGCAGCTGATCAGTTTTTCTAAAGGATTTAGTCCTGTCCAGATAGAATCTGAGCTGTCTGTGCACATCTAGAGTACAGAATCCTTTTCCCTTGTTTTGTGGGTTAGGGAAAAAGGTGGGCAAATGAATGGATTGGTTAAGAGCCACAATGGACACCACTTTAGGCATGAAGGATGGGTTAGTCCTAAGGGAGACCCTGTCAGCATGGAAAATGATGAAAGGCTCTACAGCCATAAGTGCTTGTAGCTCTAATACTCTTCTAGCTGAAGTGATGCCCAGAAGCAAGGCTGTCTTCCAAGAGAGAAATGTTAACTCTGCTGAAGCTGCAGGTTCAAAGGGGGGGGGGGCAGGGTGAGCTTTTCCAACACAAAGTTAAGGTCCCAAGCTGGGGTAGGAACTCTTCTGGGTGGCCTTAAGTTGTTAGCCCCTCTTAGGAATTGTTTGATGAGAGGATGTGAGAAGAGAGGTGGCTCTGTGTTATAATGAGCAGAGATGACAGAGGCATGAATTTTAATAGAAGAGAAGGATAGACCCCTGTGTAGTAGGTCTGCCAGGTAATCCAGGATGAGGTAGGGAGGGCTGTACCGTTCCGGCTTCCTTAGCCTAGATCCAGGTGCAAAACCTTTTCCACTTGTCAGCATAGAATTTTCTAGTGCTGTGGCATCTGGCCTCACGTATAATATCTAGAACTTGTTTGCTTAGGCTGGCAGCTTGAGGAGAGGCCAAGAAATAAGCCAGGCTGCCAGGTTGGGGGTCTGCAATTGGGGATGTGTGAATTCTCCATTCCTCTGGGTCAGGAGTGTTGGAATCTGAGGTAGGTGCCATAGTGGCAGGGGTGACAGGCTGCTCAGCAGTGGGTACTAGTGCTGGTGTGGCCAGTCTGGGGTAATCAGGATTGCCCTCGGTTTTTCCTCCCTTATTTTGAGCAGTACCCTTAAAATGAGTGGTAGAGAGGGAAATGCACAGACTGAGAGATTTACCCACTGGAAGGATACAGCATCCACTTTCCATGCCTTGCTGTGAAGTTCCCTGGTGCAGAATTCGTTGAGCTGATGATTGGAGTGGGAGGCAAAGAGGTCACCCTTCGGGTTGCCCCATTTCTGGGTTACAAGGGTGAAGGTTCTGTGGTCTAGCTGCCACTCATGTGGGTCTTGCAGGTTCCTGCTTAAGTTGTCTGCTAGAGAGTTTATAGAGCCTGGCAGAAATTGTGCTAGCAGGTTAAGTTGATGGCTGAGGCCGTGAGCCAAAGGGTCATGGCGAGCCTGCAGAGAGGATAAGAGTGAGTCCCTCCCTGCTTGTTGATAAACCACATCATTGTGGTGTTGTCGGTTTTGATCAGTAGAGGCCCCAGGGACAGTAAGGGTCTGAAAGCTGTCAGGGCATGCTGAACAGCTAGCATCTCTTTTTGGTTGATGTGCAGATGTATTTGATTTGGGCTCCACTGACCCTGAATGCACCTGCCGCCCAGATGTGCACCCCAGGCATAGTCTGATGCATCTGTGTTGAGGGTCTGGGTGGCATGGGGTTGTGAGAATGAAAGTCCTTTGTTGTGGTTGCATGCTGCTGCCCACCAATGAAATTCTTTCCTTAGACAAGGTATCACTGGTATGAGAGTTTCCAGGTCTTGAGAGTACTGACACCAAAGGCTTTTTAGGTACCATTGTAGTTTCCTCATATGCAGTCTGGCATATGGAATGAGTAGAATGCAAGAGGTCATGAACCCTAGAGCTTGCAGGATTTTCCTTGTGGATAACTGGGTTCTGGTGGCTAGTTGAGAGAAGTAGCCTTTCAGGTAAGCTTGTTTTTCTGGAGTAAGAAATGCCAGCTGGGATGCTATGTCCAGGCTTGCTCTCAAGAATACAATTTTTTGTGTGGGGACAAGGTCTGAATTCTTTTTGTTGATAGTATACTGCAGGGAGGTCAGTACTTCCTTTACAAAAGTCAGGTGCTGTAGCAGCTTTTCCTGACTGTCTGCCTGAATCAGGCAGTCTAAGTATGGGTAAATTTGAATATTTCTTTGTCTGCAAAAAGCAATGGCGGGAGCCATACATTTGGGAAAACTCTGGGAGCAGTGGATAAGCCAAAGGGAAGCGCAGAGAACTGAAAGTGCATAGATGCTGCCCTGAAAGTAGGTATTTCCTGCATGATTCCCTAATGGATTCCCTAATTGGGACGCCTCTTTTAGGTCTACAGTGGCTAACCAAGGATTCCTGGAAAGCATAGTTAAGAAGCTGCTGGAGGGTGAGCATTTTGAATTTTGGTATCACCAGAAAGGAGTTTAAAATGGATAGATCAAGGATGGGGTGCCATGTTCCCTCTTTTCTAGGTACCAGGAAGTGTCTGGAGTAGAAACCTTGGCCTATCTGTTCTGCAGGAACATACTGTATTGTCCTCATGGAGAGCAGGAAAAGGACTTGCTTTTTGGCCTCTGTCCACTGGTTTGGAGGAAGATCTGGGAACCCTTTTGGGGTTGGCGGAGTGTGGAAATAAAATTTGTATCCCTGGGACATTATGTTGAGGACCCAGTGGTCGTTGGTAATGGTGGCCCAGTTGCTTGCATGGAAAAAGAGTTTTCTTCTCAGGGGCACGAGCAGGTGGGCAGAGGGAGGGGGTGGAAGTGTAAAGTCATTGTGAGTTCTTACCATAAGGGGTGACTTTGCACTCCCTGTTTTTGAAGACGTGGAACTCTGCTGCTTAGATCTCTGCATTCCCTGGGGCTGTGGTCTAGGGGGTCTGCTTCCCCTGGGTCTGGGCTGAGCTGGCCTGGAGGGGGCAGGAAAGTACCAGTGCTTGGAGGGGCAATACCTACTGTACCTCGGTGGCTGGACCTGCAAGAAAGTCTTTAACTGTCTGCATAGATTTAGCTTTTTCTTCCATATTTTTTAAGATCTCTTCTGCCTTGGTGCCAAATAAGTTGTCTTTGTTCAAGGGTACATCCAATAACTTGGATTTGACATGGTCTGGCAAGGTCTGTTCCTTAAGCCAAGCATGCCTTCTAAGGACAGAACCAATGACTGCTGCCCTGCAAGATGCTTCTAGGGCGTCAAAACTACACTGTAATGTGTGCTTAGTTACTTGACTTGCAGAATGCATTAACTCTTTTAACTCTCTATTTTCTGCACAAGCAGGAAAAGAAGATATTTTTTTGTCTGAGGAGTTCCATGGTATGCTGCTATTTCAGCATGTGGAATTGACAATTTAATGCTCTAATAGCAAGAGCAGCAGAGGTGTATACTTTTTTACCCCATCTGTCTAATGCTCGGGAATCCCTATCTGAGGGGGTGGAATACTTTTTTACCCCATCTGTCTAATGCTCGGGAATCCCTATCTGAGGGGGTGGAATTTTTAGCTGAAGTTGCTTTAATTCCTTTAGGTCCTTGAGGGATAACCTCGGGGTCAGCATTAGGATTTTTGAAAAGAAATTTGTGAGATTCAGGGACTCTAATACCTGTCAGGTTTCCTGGGACCAGGAGGGAAGGTGTCAGGAGTCAGACTGGATTCCATAAAAATATCCACATCATCCAGGACAGGAGGAATGGCCAAAGGTCTGTGCTGTGAAAGATCTAAGAATTCCCCGAATTTCTTTTTTGACTGAGGATAGTCCTGAGATTACCATTGGAAATGCTCCCTTAGAGTATTGTAGGGTTTCCCCAAAGGAAAAATCCTCGGGTGGAGAGGCTGAAGGGATGGATTCCTCTGCATCAGAATCCTCATAAGCAGAGAGGGGTTGCATATCTTCATATTCAGATGTATCACAGTCATTGGACTCCTGTTCAGATAAAACTACTGGGGACAAGTCTCTGTTTCTTTTGGAAGGGGTAGGCTGGCTTCCCCTAATAAGTATAATAAGGTTTTCTGCCATTTTAAGCATTTGAGACTGAGGCAAGGAAGCAGGTGCCTGAGCTTGGGTCGTTATTTTTTTTTGGTGTGGTTCGTACCCTGGGCCTTAGAAACTCGGTTTTCAAAAGAACTGAAGATGCAAAAGAAGTCGTAGGTCTGTGTCAAGTATCGGTAGTGCAAAGTACTTCCTCGGAAGCTGGTGCCTGCTCAGCAGCTCCAGACCCATCCAAGGTAGAGACATCTGCAGGATCCTTATTCGAAGAAGAGTCTCGCGGCATACCGAACTCTGAAAGGGTCTCAGTAGTGGCCTGTGAATCCACAGAAGCGGGCATCAGGGGCTGCAAAAGCACCTCACTGAGGACAAGAGAACTGATGACTAGCTTAACAGAAGCGTCTTCTGCAGTTTTGGACTTGTGCGGTCTATTCTCTATCTTTATCCTTACGTTTTTTTCGGAAGATTGGTAGTCGGATGGCTTACCGAAGCGATATCGGAATTCGAGGACAGAGCGAAACTATCTAGCTACAATAAGGGCACGAACAACATATAGTTCTGGTGTTGAACAAAGCACAAAAGCGACAGCGGGGGGACGTAGTGTTCTGGGCCTAAACAGGTGATGCAGTAAGAATGGAAGTCTCGGTGTGGTATTTGCTTTCCACAGACGAGACAATTGTTAACTTTTTCAGACACCGGTAAGAGCAAGAAAAAAGGATCCCCAATGGGGTACTTGGCTTTAGAAGACTTCAACTTGAACTTGGAAATGAAAAACCCAGGTAGCGGCCGACCGGCACACATGTGAACTGCTTCTGCTTTGGGCTCCTCGGCAAGAAAGACTGATGTAATGGTGTCGGCTGCCTGATGTTATACCAGTGACGACCTGACGTCAGTCCTGGAGCGACAGCAACCGATGCAGAAATACTAAGCTTCTGGTATTCGGAGGCTGACTGAGGGCTAACCCTGGCAGAATAACCCAAATGTGATGACTGCAACAGTGAAACACGAAGAACATCTTCTCTGCCCTTGAAGCTCACCTTCACTGAAACAGCATGGAAAACCACACTACATCCAAAGAGAATGCATCTGGCCAGTGGTCGATAAAGATTACCTTTGGGCACTTTTCAAATCAATGGCCCCTTGCACACAAAAATAAGAAACATACATGTGTTCTTTGATACACCTTCCTGACTTTATTAAATTATATTCTTTGCATAATACAGCACACTTGTTAGACAGACCAGATTTTAAATTTATTGTTTGAACATTTTTCCAGCAGGCAATGAAACAAAATGCATGAACCAATAATGACAAAACTGCCCTATTCAGAACATTTCCATCATAAAAGTCTACTTCTACACCCACACAATATATTTTATATATATGTATATACACGGGTTCCGTTCAGAAGCTCGAAAAACTGAAATCTCGAATTTCAGTATTTCGAGCCCAAGAAGCCGAATCCACATAATAGCGAAAATTTAGAAGCACAAAATCCAAAACCTCGAATACCGGAGGTTTTGAATTTCACGCTTCTAAAGTTCCGCTTTGGTTATGTATTCAGGTAAGTGTTTGTGTGTCTGTGTGTGTGTGTGTGTGTGTGTGTGTGTGTGTGTGTGTGTGTGTGACAAGGGGTTTGGGTAGGGGCTGTGGTGTGTTTCAGTGTGTTTTGTTGCTGTGATGTGTGTGTGTGTGAAGAGAAAATAGCTTGTGTGGTGGTGTTTTATGTGTGTTTGTATGTAGTGCGACCTCGGAATGAGAATATTTAAGTGGGGGGGATATGGGGTGCGCAGCCCCCCACATGGAAGGTGCAGGAGGGCTTGCTCCCTGCTTTCATGTAGTAGAGTGATTGTGTGTGTTTGTGTGGTGGATGGTGTGTGTGTGTGTGTGTGTGTGTGTGTGTGTGTGTGTGTGTGTGTGTCTGTGTGTGTGTCTGTGTGCGTGTCTGTGTGTGTGTCTGTGTGTGTGTCTGTGTGTGTGTGTGTGTAGTAAAACCGAGAAATTCAAAACTTCCGGTATTCAAGGTTTTTGGGCTCGAGATACTGAAATTCGAGATTTCAGTATTTCGAGCTTCTGAAGTGAATCCATATACATACACACACATTGCACTTATTTTCAATTTCAGTTTTTTTTTTTTGGGGGGGGACAAAAGGCCAAAAACCAGGGACACATTTTAAACATTGCTTGTATAATTTTGGAAAGTTGCTAGAATAAAATGTTATGTTACCACCATGCATTTCACTGCCAAGTCTTGAACCCAGGACCCTATGCACTACAGTCAGAGCAACATACCACTATGCCAAATCAGCAGTTTCCTGAAAGATAGGAAGACTGAAACTTAAATGGCTATCATTTAGTGAATTCAGTTCTTACTTCTCACCATAGCTCTCAACGTCTTAACACAAAAATCCTGGACAAAGCCAATAATGGGGGAACACAGCCCCAAAATAGGGTCAAATTTCAAATACTGATCTTACAAACTTAGGAAATTGCTAGAATAAAAGGTTTTATGTTACTATTTATTTTCTGAAGAATATGAAGTCTGAAATTCAAATGCCCGTCATTATTTAGTGAATTCAATCCTTCAGTGATTTGCCACAAAAATCCTGAAAACCACAGATTTTATGAGGAACAGATGAAAAATATGAGGCATAAATTAACAAGTGGTGGAGGATAGGGACTTTAGGCTCTATTTACCTTGTACAGGGTTTGAGCTGTATGTCTGTGTCTGATAGTTCACAGTTCTAAAGGCCAGAGTAGCAGAAGTATACACTTTCTTACCTAGCTTTTCCATAGTCCTGCTGTCCTTGTCAGAGGGAAACATTATGATAGAAGGCAACAATTTGGAGGGTTTATCAGAGGCAACTGATACCACAGAATGCTCAGCAGAGGGGTACTTATAAAGAAACTTAATAGTCATCAGGCACTTTTTAAAACCTATCAGGTTTTTTGGGGACAGAGGGGCTAGGAATCGGGAGCCTGGGGAGCAGTAGAAAATGCATCCAGCAAGGCAGCAAGAACAGGAGGAACAGCAGAGGGCCTAGGAGACTCCAGCTGCAGAAGCTCATTGTACTTCTTCTGAACATCAGACACCTGAGCACAATCTCATGTGAAAAAACTCCCATCATTCTAGAAATAAGCGTCATCCAAATAACTTTCCTCAAAAGGAGAGTCAGGACTGATGCACTCGTTTTCCTCAGAACCATAATCTAAGGGAGAAGAAATCTGAGAAGAATAAGTCAGAGATTCTTCATCAGAATCTGTATTATCCTCCAAAGAATCCCATTCTCTAGGTCTCTTAAGAGGGGTAGAAGACAAAGGAGGAACAGAAACCCCCTGTGGAGGTTTTAGAGCCATAAGGGCATAAAATAAGCCTTGAGTGAAATTTTGCCAGTCACTCAGAGGATCTTTAGGAACAGGAGAAATGTGCTTAGTTTTCTGCTTCATTCTGAGAGGGATATCAGCCTTAAACACCTTAGAAGACTCTGACCCTTGACATTCTATTACTGTAGTTGGAATCTCTTCCCTAACTAACGTCTGAGGGAACACCGTAGACTCTTTGGTAATTATCAGCCATGGTTCCCCCCTGTCTATCCAAGGCAGACATCGGGAAAGCCTCCATGGATGTGTGCGAAGTTGGATCCATGCTGGCCTCCAAAGAGATCACAGCAGAGGAATCTGACAAGGAAACTGGACAATCCTCCAGGCTTTCACTAGCCTCAAGAGAGGCGTCTGGTGGAGGCAGTACAGCTGAAGAATCAGAGCAAGCTTTCTAAGCTTTTTCATTGCAGACAGCTGACCGTCAGACTGGGAAAATCCCACCATAGTGTCTTTAGCCAACAGTTTAAGTCATTGGTATTATAAATAAATAGCTAGGAAAGAAACCTGACTACACAATGTGTTGAGGATGAAAGTCTGGCAAATCACACAAGACGTATAGTCGTGGGAAGCACCCAAGCAAAACAAACACTGCTAGTGACAAGTCTTTATGGGAATCTGTCTCCCACACCGACATTTCCCCTTTATGGATGGCATGAAACCAACAACAAGGGCAAACAATGATTAAAAAAACAAAAAAAACCCCAACGGGGCACTTATCTGAAAACAGTTTGGTAACCAGCAGATGAATGAGCATTCAGACCAATGACTGAAGATGGCATTCAGACTGGTGGCAAAGAAGTTCTGAGGATGGTACTGCTAGCCATCACCTTTATGCCCTAAGCTGTGTGCCGGGAAGCATGCGTGTGACATGCGGTGTTCTCTTTATAACCTAAAGGCTTTGGTATGCTGGCCGGACGTTGGACTGCCCTAGACAGGGGACTTCTATTGTAAAGAATACTGCAACAGCAATATGGAAGGACATCATCAGAAATTCTTCCTTTTAAAATTATAAGGAAACTCTACATAATGAGGGATATATCCAGGAGACAACACAGAAACACTATCCTGCAAGAAGGAATGAGAAGATTTCTCTATGTTTATCTGAAATCCCAAAATAAGAAGAAAAAAAAGTTATTTAACCAATTCAGATATTCTTGAGTCTACAACAATAAGGTAGTTGTCAAACTACATAAAACTGTGACTGCCCTGTAGCCAGCAAATGGCTTTTATGGGAGACGGACATTTTGTAAACACCCCTGGAACTGTAGACAAGCCAAAGACAAAGAAGAAAACTGAAAATATGAATATGACACAAAAAATGTAAAAAGCATCTGAAATATTTCAAGACTGGAATGTGACTATAAACACAACTTAAATCCAGAATTGCTAGACATCTAAGAGATGAAAGGAGTGGTAAACAAGGACTGCACAGAAAGTCCTTTGAATTTTGGGATTTGATGTGAAGATTTAGAAAAGTGCTAAGACAGGCCTCCAGGTTCCAACTTTCTTTGGCACCAGAAATATTCTTGTACAGAAACCTGTCCCTATATGATCAAGAAAAAACAGACTATCACTGCTGATAAAACATTTGATTCAAGATAGGTAGAAACCAGGAGGTTTGAACAGACACAATAGTATCCCATAAAAAAGAAGTAAGCCTCTCACTTTTAATTGTAACATTTTTCACTGATTTTCAAAGCCTGGTTGTTTGAGATTATCTGATGCCACAGAGGGAAGTGAAGATCTAGGGGTTAGAGATAGCGTTACTGGAATACCAGAGTGGGGAAGTGAAAACACAAAGGATCATACATCATCAGTCTGCTTTTTTTTTAAGATTGTCCTTGGTTCTGAGAGGATCCCCATTTCTTTTCTTAAACCTTTTTACCATTGTCGTCTAAAATTTTGTTTACCTGTGCCTAGCTGAATGTGTTTATTTTGATTCCTATAAAAAACCTGAATTGGAAGGAAATTTTCTATTATGGAGGGTTGAAAAATCTGAGTAACTCCCCAAGTTCAGTTTCCCTTTCCATTAAATCTTTTAAGGAATGACAGTACAGTTGTGCAAGTGAACTTACAATAACAGTAGATGTTTGAAAGATAACTACTGCAGTAACCTTAGCTATACAGGTTATATCCTGCACAGAATATAATAGTCATTTATCTTACAAAGCTTAAAGGCATCTTACACACATCCTCACTGTTAACAACTTGACCACTGCTGTAGAAAATCAATGGTCTAGGAACCAAGCCCTTCAGAGCTTTCAAGGAGGCTAGAGTCCTTAAAGATGATAATGCTATGTACATAAAAATCAAAGTTCCCACTCTGGTAATAAAAATAAGGGGGCTGGAGGTCCTGTAGCAGTGATCATTCCAATATCTGCTATTAGGGTAAGTCTACTTGTATAGCTGTACTGGTTTACAATCAATTTGTCGACTGTAACAGTCTAA
Source organism: Protopterus annectens (assembly GCF_019279795.1). Taxonomy (NCBI): domain Eukaryota; kingdom Metazoa; phylum Chordata; order Ceratodontiformes; family Protopteridae; genus Protopterus; species Protopterus annectens. Next base: position 661,243,651 of record NC_056733.1, on the reverse strand, counting down.
TAGTCATGTCGTCGAACTGAAATGTCGGTTCGCACATCGACTAATGTAAATGTTGAACCAGATGTCCGAAAATGTCGATATCGACATTTTCGAACAAGAAGCAGACTCTCAGACTGTCTGCCTGTCAAAGTTGCCACACTACATTACATGTTTGCAGGGGGGGGGGGCAAACCCCCCCTGCACCCCCCACACCCCCCTACTTATATATACAAACTCCGAGATCGCACTACAGTGAGGGTAAGGGTACATTTCCCGATCCCCACTATAGTGCGATCTGGCTTGGAATGTCGGAATTCACAACAGCGAATGCTGTATTGCATTAGCTGATGTAAGTTCCGACATTTTTGTGTCGATGTTTTGAGTCGACATACGTCTCTCTCGACAATTTATAAATCGCACAAGTTGCGATCGATAAATTGATACTAAACCAGCTGTACTACATTCAGTACATGAACTCTGCTACAGCAGCTTTAGCAATATGGGTGGAATATCACAGTTTACAAAGACTGACTGACTGGAGGAAGGAGGAGGAGGATCCAGGTGCCACTGGAGAATGGTCCTAGCAAAGCATGCTCAAGACCTGGAAAAGGAGTCTAGTTTGTAATTTTTTTGTAAAAGTTTGTACAGAGGATCAATCTGCTGCCTCTAGAATTCTTTGAATCCAGCCTTTTCTAAAAAGCCACTGATGAAGCCAAGATCCTCAAAGAAGGTGCCTTAACTCTGCCTGAAATTGCCTTGTTATGGTGGGAACAAAAAGAGGTAGTATTGGGCAACCATTTGGAAATAGTCTGCTTTGGCATATAGTCATTTTTAATTACTTTCAGAGGAAATGAATAATCAGAATTTCTGAAGGTTTAAGATCTGTCAAGATAGTATCTGACCTGTGTCTAGGCAATTCCACTTCTGTATCACAGCTCAAAAAAAATTTCCTTAGTTACACCAATTTACTCACCAAATATATCTGACAATACAGTTTGCAGAGATTTTTTTAAAGTCTCCCAACTCATTACACTCACAAAAATGATGTTCACAGTTACCTCTTTCTTCCTCCATCACATCTCCAACATTTGCAATCTACCCGAGGAAAAATTATTTGGAATCTGTTTGCGATATAAAAACACCAATTCAAACACTTCCAAGCTAAGATCCTAAATCTTCTAGACTTTGTGTATATTTGGGAATCAAATATATATCCTCTTGATTTTTGTGAACTGATTATCCAGTCTCTTCCCAAACTTTTCAAGCCTCCTCCAATTGATTTCTGAAGATATTATGCAATATTTTTATGCCCTACTAATTATTCCTTTTTAACAGCTGCTTCTGTTCTAGATTTCACTAAAAACTTTACCAGTGATGGTATTTTGCTTAGGATCCTCTATTCCTTTCTCCTTGCCTATACTCTGACATCAATCCTTAATAGGGAAGGCAGGCTATTGCCTACAGTCCAACTGTATTCTTGGCCTCTTCCCACTCTATTACTTTTCACTGTATTTGCTACCAATGCCTTGGCTCATTTTCCAGTTTTCTCCAGTAAATTCCAGCCCCTCTTGCCTATGCTCTGCACCCCCTAACTGCAATCATCCCTATCAGTAGGATCTCCTTTCTCTATTCCCATGTTGCCTTAGATTTTAGAATACTTTCTGCTACTTTAACCATACAGAATATTATACTCACGGTTACTGCCCTTAAGGATCTGCATCCAAAATCCCAACCTCTCCTTATTTCTTGGGCTTCCCTGTTTCATCATCATCATGTCTTTCCACTCTGTATTAAAGCCTTTTCGTTGTGCTTGGTATAGGAGCCTTAACTGAGAAGCTCTGAAAAAACCTTTCAAATCAGGTAATCCTAAACCACCTTGTTCTACTGGAAGGGTCAGCTTATCCCACTTGATTCTTCTCCCTTTCCCTCCAGGCTAAAACCTTTTGACTCCTTATTAATTGCTACAATTTCTCCTCTGGTTGACAACAATATGCCTGACCTGTGCATAAAACTAAAGGGACTAACAACATTTTCACTGCTTGTATCTTGCCATCTATAAAACACAGCTTCCATTTTCTGTATTATCTTTTTAGTCTCTTTGTACATATTCTTAGCTGTCATAACAGAATCCTTTTTAACCCATACTCCTAAGTACTTCATTTGAACAAGTTCCCATACATATGGGTATTGCTGAACCAATTTGTGTGTGGGTACATAATTTACAACCATTATCTTTATTTTGTCTTCATTAATTTTGCATCCTGAAAAGGGATGAAACTGTCTCAGAACATTCCTTAACACTGAAATATCCTTTTTCTGGTTTAATTAGGTACAAAATAATACCATCTGCAAATAAAGACAACTTTTATTGAAACACTCTCTGGCTAGGCTTATAAATGCCCTCGGGCAGATAGCCTAGTACCTACCTATGAACCATACCAAATATATCCTTGAATTTCTGAGTCCCTTATTTTTTTTGCCAGTGGTTCTAAATATCAAACAAAGAAGAAAGAGGATACCCCTTCCTGATTCTTCTGTTCAAACTGAACTTATCAGAGAAGTGCCCCCACACTAATTTTCACCTCTGATCCCTAAAATATCCTCCTAATTAACATTATTGTGTCAAGGAATGCAAAAACTTCCATTGCCCTACTCATAAAATACCAGAGTACTCTGGCAAATGCTTTTTCTACATCAAGACCCATTTAACAGTGGTATTTTCTTACATTCTGCTTCCCTCTGTATCATCAATGTTTAATTAATGCTGTCACATATCTGCTTACCATCCATAAAACCATACTAATACATATCAATTTTAGCATCACCTTTGCCATTTTGTTAGCCATTATAGACAAACACTTTATAATCATGGTTTAGATTCAAAATGGGCCTATATGAAGCTGTAGCTGATGGCTCTTTACCATTTGTAAGTATTACAGGCACCCCAGCTTTCTTCCAGGATGTTTGGGCTTCTCCTCCTTTTAAAATGCTTTTAAACAAACACTTCCAGATCTTTATTACTTTCTCTCCACCCAACTTCCAAACTTCCATGTAGATTGGTTATATATTACCGTTTTTATTTCATCTCCTATTCTGTTAGTAACTGAGCTTCTGTAGATCTCCGGATGTTAATCGTGATGCACTTTGATGCATTCTTACCCGAACACACCCTCTGTGGTCTCTCAATTAGGAAGTCCAGGATCCAGTTAGAGATGTTTACTGATTCCTAAATGTGCCAGTTTTTCTATCAGCTGCACTGGTACCACCGCATTAAATGCAGAGCTGAAGTCTACGAACAGCATCCTCACATACTTGTCTTTGCCCTCTAAATGCTCAAGGGAGATATGTAGTGCTACTGATATGGCATCAGCCATGGATCGGTTAGCTCTGCATGCAAACTACAGAAGATCAAAATCAGGGGGTAGGGCATGATGAAAGATGCTTTTTGATCAGGCACTCAAAGCATTTCATAACAGTGGATGTCAGAGCGGCTGGTCTCTAGTCGTTTGGGCTGGAGGGAGAGGTTTTCTTAGGTAGTGAGATGATGTGCAAACTGTCCAGGAATTCAACGCTGTCCTCACACTGTACTGACTTAGGTAGTGAGATGATGTGCAAACTGTCCAGGAATTCAACGCTGTCCTCACACTGTACTGACCTGATTTTGTAGTTAGTTATTTCCTTTATGCCTTGCCACATTCTCCTTGCATTCTTCATGTCTTCAAAGTGGCTCTGTACCTTTCTGCCATACTCCCTTTTTAGCCTCCTTTATATCCCTCCACAGATTACCTCTTGCTACACTTAGGGCTGCTTTGTCCTCAGCCCTGTAAGCTGCGTTTCTCTCCTTCAGAAGCTCATACACCTTAGTGGTGAGCCATGGCTTCTGGATAGCTCTAATAGTGATACTCTTTGTATTTGTTACCCCGCCAACACAGTTTGAAATGTATGCCATCACTACTTCAGTGTACTCATCAATGTTCAGATGCTGATTCGCTGTGGCTGCCTCCTTGAACATATCCCAGTTGGTTCTTTCAAAGCAGTCTTGGAGGGCCTCTATAGCCCCCTCGGGCCATACCCTGATTTGTTTGTTTGTGGGGTTCTTTCTAACCAGTGCAGGTTTGTGAGCTGGCGATAGCAAGATGGTATAATGGTCAGGGTTTCCCATTTGCGGAAGTTGAACTGTCTTATAAGCTTTAAGTTTATGTACACCTTATCCAGGATATTATCACCCCTTGTAGGAACGTCCACATATTGATGGTAGTGTGGGAATATGTCTTCCAGATCTGCTTTACTAAAAGTCACCAGCTGCCAAGTGTACAAAGTCAGGATATTTGCTCTGCAGTTCACCCATGTGATTGCAAAGTTATTTAGAGCCTCAGTGGTATTAGCACTTAGGTGGGATATACACCACTATTATACTGACCCCATTCATCTCCCTGGGCAAGTAAAATGGTCTACATTTATTGGACAGGAGCTCACAGTTCTCACAGCAGTATGACAGTATGATTTCACAGTTGCTGCACCATCTTTTCTTAACACAGATGAATACTCCACCTCCTCTGGCCTTTCCACATAGTGTATGTTTTCTGTCTTCATGAAACAGCGTAAAATTCTCTAAGTTTACTGCGCTATCATTTATCTTATCACGCAGCCATGTCTCAGTAATCGAAAATAAAACAGAAGTTATATCTTACTATAATGTTCCATCTGTGTTGTCAATCTTCACTAATCCTTGACTGTTGGTTCTGTTCCGAGCCTTGGAACTGACTCGGCTGTTTAATTCAGCTCGCGCCTTCCAAACTCTCCAGCTAGGCTTTACCCATATAATGCTCCTCTCTAAAATACCTCAGATCGAGTTTGCCTATATCAGCTGCAGACAAATACCAATAAGAATAAGAGACCACATATGTTTCCCTAATATGAAGCTTTTGAGGGGAGATCTATGCCTGGCATACAGGACATTGTCAGACCCCACTCTGAAGGACTTCCTGCATATCCACATAACAAACAGTACCAGAATTTCCCGTTCTAAAGACTTAAACCTTGACTGTGATATAAACAGGACCTGCTGGAAAGATAGGTATGTATCCCAGGGACTACCCAATCTATGGAACAGGCTTCCCATCCATGTGAAGTAGGGTTCCTCCCTAACCAATTCAAGTGCAACTTGAACAATTGAATGGGAAACCAGAAATTCATCCCTGGTTTGGCACCTATGTCTCTGATGCAAACAGGTAACCTGTAAATGGTTCATCTCCCAGGCCCATGCTTACACTTATCCAGGGTATCAGAAAGTACAGTTGTGTACACTTACCATGAATGTAGATGTTCGAGTGTATTCACTGTTGCAGTCATCACATTTGGGTTATCTGCTTGCAGTAGCCCTCAGTCGGCCTGATTATCAAAGTCTTGGGACCTGCGTCGGTTGCTGTCTCATCTTCCATGACGTCAAGTAGTCAGGGTGTATAAAGCATGCAGCCGACACCATTACATCAGTTTTTCTTGCCCCAGATGTCAGTTGCCCCCATAATGGGAAGAAATTATATACAAGGTTACACCTCCAACAAAAAAGCAAATACAGCAAAAAGCTATAAGCATAGTAAACAAGAATAGAGGTATATAGTCAATAGAAGTCAGGGGGCTGGAGGGAGGGTAGCCAGGACTGTAACAGTGAATACATTCGAACATGTACATTTATGGTAAGTGTACACAACTGTACTATGTTCTTCGTGTTTCACTGTTGCAGTCATCACATTTGGGTAGATTCCCAAAGCTAAGGATGGGAGGAGGTAATTAGATAGCATTAGGACCAGCTATAAGTCCCTGCAAGACTGCAGTGGCAAACCAGCTCTGGATTTAGAAAAAACTGTCAAGTGGCAGTGCTTGGTGAAGGTATGTACAGAACTCCAGGTAGCAGCTTCTAGGATGTCCCTGGTAGGGACACCTCTGAGAAAGGCTGTAGAGGTAGATGCAGCCCTAGTTGAATGTGATCTTATCCCCTGTGGGGTAAGTTTTCCATGGTGCTTATAGCAAAAATGAATGCAATGGCCTATCCACTTAGAAATGGTTTGCTTTGAAATGGCCTTCCCCTCTGCCCCTGCTGCAAATGCAACCAGCAGCTGTTCGGATTTCCTGAGAGTCTTAGTCCCGTTCAACTAAAATCTAAGTTGTCCGTGCACGTCCAAGGAGTGCAGTATTCGTTCCCCTTTGTTCTGTGGATTAGAAAAAAAAGGTTGGCAAATGAATGGACTGATTAAGGGCCACATTGGATACTACCTTGGGCATGAAGGAGGGATTGGTCCTGAGGGACACCCTGTCAGCATGAAAAATGTTGAAAGGCGCCACTGCCATGAGTCCCTGTAATTCAGACACCCCTCTTTGCTGAAGTGATGGCTAAAAGGAAGACTGTTTTCCAAGAAAGGAATTTCAAATCTGCGTTTGCTTCTGGCTCAAAGGGAGGTAGAGTGATCTTTGCCAATACAAAGGTAAGGTCCCAGGCTGGAGTAGGGGTGTGGTCTTAAGTTTTTGGCCCCTCTGAAGAATTGCTTCAGCAGTGGATGAGAGAAGAGGGTGGTTCTGCATTTTAATGAGCTGAAATGGCCGAGGCATGAATTTTGATGGAGGAAAAGGAAAGGCCCTTGTGAAGCATCTCAGTTAAGTATTGAAGAATATGGGGTAAATTGGGCGCTGCTGTGCCCATCCAATGAGTCTGGCACCAGAAACAGAATCGTTTCCATTTTTCAGCATAGGAATTTCTAGTACTAGGCCTCCTTGCCTCCAGAATGACATCCATCACTTGCTTACTGAGGGATGGTAACGGAGAGATCAGGTAATTAGCCAGGCTGCCAGGTTCAGGGTTTGAAGCTGTGGGTGCAGAATCTGGCCCTCCTGCTGGGACAGCAGGGCAGGGGTCTGAGGCAGGTGCCATGGTGCCAGCAGTGACACACTGCGCAAGAAGGGGTACCAGTGTTGGCATGGCCAGTCTGATGCAATCAGTATTGTCCTTGGTTTGTCTTGTTTGATCTTCAGCAGTACCTAGGAGAGGAGAGGCAGAGGGGGAAAGGCATAAACTGATAGGTTTGTCCAAGTGAAGGACAAGGCATCCACTTTCCAAGCTTGTTTGTGGGGAGTTCTTGTGCAGAATTTGTCCAACTGGTAGTTCTGGGGGGAGGCAAACAGGTCCATCTCTGGGCTCCCCCATTTGTTTCTCAACATGTTGAATATCTTTGGTTCCAGTTTCCACTCGTTTGGGTCGATGAGATTTCTGCTTAGGTCATCTGCCAGTGTATTTAGCTTTCCTGGCCGGGATTGAGCCTGTAGGTGCACTTTGTAGCTCAAGGCTGTGTTCCACAGAGCCATGGCTAGTCAGCAGAGAGGGTAAGAGTGGGTTCCCCCCTGCTTGTTTATGTACCACATAACAGTGGTGTTGTCCGTCTTTACCAATAATTGTCCTGGAAGAATGTGGTCCTTGAAGGCTGTCAGAGCATTCTGTACAGTTAACATTTCTTTTTGATTGATATGCAGATGCAACTGATTTGGGTTCCATTTGCCCTGAATGCATTGCCCTGCCAAGTGAGCCCCCCCATACATAGTCTGATGTGTCTGTTGTAGGGGTTTGGGTGGCAGGGGGTAGAGTGAATGGCAGTCCCTTGTTTTAGTGGCAGGCCTCAGCCCACCAAAGGAAATCTATCTGTAGACAAGGTATGATAGGAATCATTTATTCTAGATCCTGAGAATGTTGACACCATAGGCTTTTTAGATACCATTGTAGTTTCCTCATATGCAGTCTTGCATGTGGAATAAGTAGAATGCAAGAGGCCATGAACCCCAGGGTTTGCAGTATTTTCCTTGCAGATAGAGCTGGGTCTTTGTGGCCAGTAGTTTAAAGTAGACCGCCAAATTAACTTGTTTCTCTGGCATGAGGTAGGCCATCAGGAAAGTAGCATTCAAGCTTGCTCCCAGGAATACAATTTGCTGGCAGAGTACAAGATGTGATTTCTTTTTATTTATGGTGTACCCCAGAGACATTAGCAATTTCTTTACAAATGCCAGATGATTTAATAGTATGTCCTGACTTTCTGCCTGAATTAGACAATCGTCCAGGTATGGGTGTATTTGAATACTTCTTTGCCTGCAAAATGCAATGACTGGAGTTAGGCACGTTGTGAATACCCTGGGTGCAGTGGATAAGCCAAAGAGCAGTGCAGAGAACTGATAGTGCATGCAGCCTGCTCTGAAGCATAGGCATCTTCTTCAAGATTCCCTTATTGGGATGTGCAGGTAGGCTTCCTTTAAATCCAGTATTGCCAACCAGGCATCTTTGCCTTGCATGGGAAGCAGCTGATGAAGAGTTAGCATCTTGAATTTTGGGATTACCAAAAATGTGTTTAGGATAGATAGATCCAGGATAGGACGCCAGGAATTGTCTTTTCAGGGTACCAGGAAAAGTCTTGAGTAGAAACCTTGCCCCCATTCATCTTCTGGGAGAGGCTGAATAGCTGTGATGCTTAAAAGAGAGAGGACTTGCATTTGAGCCTCTGCCCAGTGATTTGGGTGTAGGTCTGGCCAACCGTTTGGGGTTGGTAAGGAGCCGAAGTGGAATCTGTATCCTTGGGAAACTATATTTAAAACCCATTTGTCCTGGGTAACGAGTTCCCAATTTTTTTGCATGCAGGGTAATCTTTCCCCCTAAAAGAACAGTCAGTTGAGTAGGGCTTGGAAGGTTTAAAGTTAAGTCATTGAGACAGTTTATCATAGGGGGAGTCTTACTACTCCCTGCTTTGGAAGTGGGAGCCCCCCACTGCTTAGGCCTGTGAGCACCTTGGGACTGAAGCCTGGGTTTGGACTGAGAAGGCCTGGAAGAGGCAGGAAAGGACCAATTCTTAGAGGGCCAATGCCTACTAAATCTGAGAGGCTGTACTTGCAGGAAATCTTTAACAGTTTGCATAGATTTAGCTTTTTCCTCCATCTTTTTAAGTACTATTTCTGCTTTGCTGCCAAATAGGTGGTCTTGGTTTAAGGGAGCATTCAGTAATTTAGCTTTAACATGCTCTGGCAAAGCCAAGCATGCCTTCTAAGTACAGACCCAGTGGCAGCAGCCCTGCAAGATGTCTCTAGTGAATCAAAACTACATTGCAAAGTATGTTTTCCAACTTGTTCAGCAGAATGCATTAAATCCTGTAAATTTTTATTTTCAGCACAGTCAGGAATCAACATCATTTTCTGTTTAAGCAATCCAATAATATGCTGCTGATACTTTAACATATGAAACTGGCAGTTTAAGGCTCTAATGGCCAAGGCTACAGAAGTGTATACCTTCTTACCACATCTATCCAGCGCCCTGGAATCTCTATCAGAGGGGGTAGGATTTTTGGCAGTAGTAGCCTTAATGCCCTTGGGTCCCTGTGAAATGGTCTCAGGATCCGCAGTAGGATTTTTAAAGAGGAACTTGTGAGAGTCAGGTACCCTGTAATACCTACCAGGTTTTCTGGGAGCAGGAGGTAGAGAGTCAGGGGCCAGGCTAGATTCCGAGAAGGTATCATCTACAATGTCCAGTACAGGAGGGATAGCTAAAGGCCTGTGTTGAGGCAGGAGTAAGAATTCCCTAAGCCTCTTTTTGGAGTCAAGAGTAATCCCGGCTTTCAGAGGGAAAATGCTCCCCAAGAGTACGCAAGGTTTCACCAAAAGAGAAATCTTCTGGAGGGGAAGCTGAGGGAATGGAGCCTCTGCATCAGAATCCTCATAGGTAGATAAGGGCAAATCTTGGTCATCAGAGAAAACAGAAATTTCAGTATCCTGATCAGAAGGAAAATCAGTCCTAGGTCTCTTAGATGGGGAAGGATGGCTTCACCTGATTGGAATAATAAGGTCTTCAGCCATTCTTACCATTTGTTTTTTAGGCATAGGGGCCAGACCATGCAGTTTGGGCGTCGGTTTTCTAGGCATGGATCGAGTTTTAGGCCTTGAAGAAGAAGATGGCGTTGGTTTAATATGCAAGTCAGTAGGCCTGAATACACCCTCAGAAGCTGATGCCTGCACAGTGGCTCCGGACCCATCCAAGGTAGAGACATCCTTAGGTTCCACAGTCGAAGAAGCATCTCACGGCATACAGGACTCCGAATGGGTCTCAGTACAGGCCTGTGAATCTGTAGTAGTGGGTATCAGGAAAACGCCTCACTGAGTACCGGCGAACTGGCGATTAACTTAGGAGAAGCGTCGTCGGCAGCTTTGGACCTAAGCGGTCTGTCTATCTTTGCATTTTTTCAGAATGTTGGTAGTAGGATGGCTTACTAAAGCCATTTCTGGATAATTGAACTGAGTACCAAAATATTTAGATGCGTAAATGAACAGACGACGAATAGTATGATGTTTGAATAAGGCACAAAACCGACAGCGAGGTACGTCGTGGTCTGGGCCTAAGCAAGGAATGCAGTACGAATGAAAATCTTTATGAGGTACTTGCTTTCCATAAGAAATACAATTGTTAACTTTTACTGACATTGGTTTAGAGCAAGGATCCCCAATGGGGTACTTAGCTTAATTGAAGACTTCAGATCTGAAACTCGAAAACAAAAATTTCAGGAGTCGGCCGACCGGCACTTCCGAACTGCTTCTGCTTCGGCACCGCACGGCAAGAAAGACTGATGTAATGGCATCAGCTGCATACTTTATAACCCTTGACTACCTGACATCATGGAAGATTGGACAGCAACCAACGCAGGACCCAAGACTTTGATAATCAGGCCAACTGAGGGCTACTGCAAGCAGATAACCCAAATGTGATGACTGCAACAGTGAAACACGAAGAACATCTTGTCAGAGATTTGGGATGCATGACTAGGTTTAAAAAGCCCCTTGTGGTTGTTAGCCTAGTAAACACCTATGAACCTATAAGCCAGTTCTTGGAAATTTTGATCCACTAAGAGTCTCAGGCTTAGGGGAAGGAGGGAGGGAATGTCAAGGATTAGTGAAGATCGACAACACAGATGGAACGTTATGGTAGGATATAACTTCTATATCTGATGTTGCTAATCTTCATGTAATCCTTGACTGTGCGACAGAGTCCCTAGCAACCTTGGAAGGTCTCACAGAAGAATATTCTGAAGCAACAACAAACCGAATGATGCCTGCCCCCAGAGAACTGGACTAATCCATACTTTTTACAGAAGGTAGTCTCAGAATCTAATGTAAATCAGGCACTTCAACTACTGATCTTTTTTCCTAATTTTTCCAATAAGGGGAATATTCCCTTTATTAGACGTCCACATACAGCTACAGTATTGCTCTCCGTATCAGCATCATGATCAATAGATCACTACTCGAGTCATATGTACCCAAAACTATGGCGTTCTGCTTTTATTCATCCACTCCACAAGGGTGGCAAAAACTGTAACTTCTCCACCTTCCGCCCCATAGCCATCCTCTCTCCCATCTCTAAACTTCTCGAAAAATGCATTCACATACAGCTCATACCATTCCTAACCGAACATCAACTGCTCTTTCCTACCCAACACGGCTTCCGCCCTGGAAACAATACCAACATAGCCCTTCTCTCTTTTTTATACTCTATCAATTCAGCCCGAGATTCTGGTAACTTAGTTTCATCTGTTCTATTAGATTTATCTAAAGCTTTCGATACCATCTCTCACACCCATCTACTAAACCATCTATCTAACCTTAACATCTCCCCAAAAACTCTTTCCTGGTTCTCCATCTATCTTTCTGACAGGTCCCAAGCAGTGAAATGGGGCCAATCCTCTTCCACCTTACTTCCAACACCCACAGGAGTTCCCCAAGGTTCCATTCTTGGCCCTCTGCTATTTAACATCTTCATTAATGATTTCCACAAAACCATTCCAAACACCAAAATTGTCCAGTATGCAGATAACTCAACTCTGATCTGCTATGCCTCCAACCAAACTGAAATCAAGTCTCTAACTCAATCTGCCTTCTCAACCACTGAAAAATGGATGCTCCAAAACCACCTCTCACTTAATGCTAACAAAACTGAAATCCTCCTATTCACTCCCTCCAAATCCACTCCCATTGACAAAAACTCATTTCAAATTACCAGCCTCAACAACTCTATCATTAATATTGTTCCCTCCACCAAACTCTTGGGGGTCACCATTGATGAACACCTAAAATTCAATACCCATAATCCAACTTAACATCAAGAAAACCCACATAAAACTCGGCCTACTCTACAGGAATAATCACTTCCTCTTTCCCTCTACAAGACTGACCCTGGCCACTACATATCTTCTCCCATCTCTTCTATATGGCACTTCTCTGCTTACTAATCTATCTTCCACCCTTACCTCCAAACTAGAAGTATGCTACAACAAAATCTCCAGGTTTGCCACAAAAGCCTCCTCTCACCCTACTAACTTTAAACTGGCTTGAACTCCCCAATCAACTAGACTTCCTCCAAATTGTCTCAGCCCACAAGTTACTATTTCAACCCACCAGATGCCCTGCTTTATCTAATATCCTCCTACCTTATAGCCCCCCAAGACCCCTTAGATCCACTCACCAAAACCTCATTACCATCCACAAACCTAAGCGCCCTGCTGGTCAACTTTTATTCTCCTTCACCCTAGCTAAAAAATGGAATGCCCTGCCCTCCATTTTGAGGGCCTGTGACTAAACACCTTCAAAAGACTTCACTCCTACCAGTTTCTTCACAGAAATTGTAACTGCACTCTTCACCTTTTACCTCCCAACCTCCCCTCTTCCTTCTCTCCTGGCTAACCTCCTTCCCTTCAAACCTCTCACTTATACCCAGACTATAAATTACAACCAATCTCCACCCAGCCTCTCGCTCTATGCCTCTAATAGGTCCATAGGTAGGTACTAGGCTATTGGCCCTAGGGCCTATATAAGCCTAGCCAAAAAATATACCCTGGCTTTCGCCACCCAAGTAAATTATTTTCATGTGCCCCTGTCAAGCAGAGCCACAGAAATGATCCCTGGGGTGAATTTCCCATCCAATTATCAAGATTTTTCTTGAAGAGTGCTAATGAGGAGCTCTGTTTGACATAGATAGGTAGTCTGTTCCAGAGTATGGGAAGTCTCTGGGACAGGAATCTATCCCTCCAGCATGTTCTGTTTATTGTGGTGACAAGGTTTAGGTCCCTAGAGCGTGTAGCTTGGAGGGATTGGGATTTCTTTAAGTGGAGCATGTCCAACAGCTCTGGGTTTGACATAGCTTTGTATGTTAGGCAGAGATCGCCCCTGAGTAGGCGATATGCAATGGAGTAAAGCTGTAGTTTTTTGAGATGGTCTGCGTAAGGCATCTGTTTGAGGCCAGTAATCCTCTCTGTGAGGTATTTCTGTGGTCTTTCCAGTTCTTGTAGATGTCTTGTGAAGTACATACCAAAAGGGGCGTTGTACTCTATAATGGGTCTAATGAGTGATGAGTAGAGGGGAACAATGGCCTCTTTTTTTCTGGATGAGAATCCTTTTGTGATGAGATGAGCCACGTAAAAGGATTTCCTGACCACTGTGGCGATGTGATTATCAAAGGAGAGACTACTGTCCACCTATGTCCCAAGGTCTCATCACATTTTCGGCATTAAGTAGACTACCAGCTATGTGGTAGTTCATGGGTACAGAGTTTTTACCAAAGGGGATGACAATACACTTTTGGCATTGAGCTTCAGGCCATGGCTTTGACACCAGGTATCTGTCTCAGTGAGGCCCTTTTGTAGTTTGTCCACATCGTTAGGAGTTTCGATTATGGCTCCTAGTTTGCAGTCATCTGCAAACTTTGTTAGCCAAAGACCTTCTGTATTAGCCTGCACTTCAGAGAAGTAGATACCAAACAGGAGAGGACCCAGGACTGAACCCTGTGGTACTCCACTTGTCACTGGTCTGAAGTCGGATTTGGAATCCGCTACTTTTACAGTGTGGACTCTGTCCATGAGCCAGTTGGCAACCCATCTTGTGACATAGGGATTTATACCTAGTTTAGTGAGCTTATCTATAAATCCAGAGTGGGGGGTGGTGTTGAAAGCCTTGGCGAGATCTAGATAAGCTGTATGAACCATTTTACCCTCATCTATGGCTTTGCTGACTGCTTCAAAGAAGTCAGTCAGGTTTAGGAGACATGATCTGCCTTTTACAAATCCAAACGGGGTAGGGTTCAGAGATTGGAGATTACCAATGTCTTTGTTTATGAGCTCCACGATGATACGTTCCATGGCCTTGTAGACCAGGCTTGTCAGGCTAATGGGGCGGTAGTTCCCGGGGTCCGTCGTGGCTCCCCCTTTGTGGAAGTCTTCCTTTTTTGAATTTTCCATTTTCTGAAGTCATCCTAACTACTTTTTAACATCTAAGCTACTAAGTATTAGATACCGTTTCTTTCTACTACCAAACCTGGTATATAATTGTACGACTACATATTGAATGCAATGTAAATGAATCTTTTTCCTTTTATTTCAATTTATGTAACTTAGCAATGTGAAAATTCTATATGTTATGTAACTTGTTATGCAGAGCTTCGCAGCTTAGCAATGTGAAAATTATATATTCTATGTAACTTGCTATGTGGAGCTTTTCTCCCCGGGCCTCCATTGAAAACGGGATCTCAAGCCCAGTGGACCTCCCCAGTCACCAAACTGGAATAAATATATAAATAAATAAATAACTGATCCAGTTTCTAATGAGTGATAAAGGTATGAGAAGACCAAGTGGCTGCTGCACAAATATAATCTAAAGAAGTTCTGGCATGAAAAACTGCAGAAGTTGCCACTGCTCTAGTTGAGTGGGCTTTTACTGGGCATGAAAGGTGGAGCCCTTCTGATTCACAGATAAATGTAATACAATCTCTGAGCCATTTTGCAAAGGTAACCTTCGAAACTGCATTACCTAAAGAAAGCGAGGAAAGAGCAACAAACAGTCAGATTTTCGGAAAACCTTTGTTCTGTGAAGATAAAATCGTAGCTGTATGTGGACGTCTAATAAAGGGAATATTCCCCTTTATTGGAAAAATTAGGAAAAAAGATCAGTAGTTGAAGTGCCTGATTTACATTAGATTCTGAGACTACCTTTGATAAAAAGGATGGATTAGTCCTAAGGGAGACTCCGTCTTTATGAAATATTATGTAGGGTGGTTTGCAGGACAAGGCCTGAAGTTCAGATACTCTCCTGGCAGATGTAATGGGTACTAAAAATAAAGTCTTCCAAGTCAAAAACTTCAAGTCACATGTAGCTGATGGTTCGAAAGGTGTCACAGTAAGGGACTGAAGAACTAGTGTTAGATCCCAAGGAGGAATGGGTTTTTTTAAATGGAGGTCTTAACATTAGGGTTCCCTTTAAGAAGGCTTTACAAAGTTTGTGATATAAGAGATGACCCATCAAACCCCATATGGAAGTTAGAGATTGCAGCTAGATGGACTTTAATTGTTGAGGTAAAGGAAGCAGATTGATAAAGGTTAGTTAAATAATCCAAAACTTTATGAACCGGGGTTATATAAGGATAACATTCGTTCATAAGGACCCAACTTGCGAATTTTTCCCATTTACTCTGATACAACTTCCTAGTTGAAAGTTTGTGATGGGCCACAATGATTTGGGGGACAGGAGAGAAAAGAGAAGGATGCCTGTCAATCATGGGAATTGGAGAAGCCAAACAGTGAGCTTGAGATGATGGAGGTTCTGATCAACCATGCCCTCCGGATGAGACAGCAGATCTGGATCCAGCATTCATGGCTATTGAAGAAGAGGAGGCCAAAGAAAGGGAAACCAAACTTATCACAGCCAAAAGGAGGCAATAAAGACTGAGTTCTCTGACCTCTTGGCTTTCTTTAGAAACTGGGATGTGAGAGGAGTTGGGGGAAACCATAGAGAAGACTGGGGGCCAATCGTGGAGATCATCATCTCTAGGTGACACCCCCAGGGGGGGATTACAGCAAAGTAACTGCTGCACTTGTTCAGGGGCGAGATGCAAAAAGATTGCAGCAAGTTTGGCCCTGACGACAAAAAATCTTTTGCCACCACAGGATTGAGAGACCACTCGTGAGCCATGAAAATGGTTCTGCTCAGTTTATCCGCTATTACGTTGGAGCTCCCTGGAATGTGCATTGCTGTGAGAAAGCGGTTGGAAGAAATCGCCCATTACTATACTCAGAGGGCTTCTTGACACAGTGGGTAAGATTTTGTTCCGGCTTGTTTGTTGATATACCAGACTACCGACAAGCTGGCCATCTGAATTGCTACTGTTCCTAGAGGAAGGGCATCCTGAAATGCTTGCAGTGCTAACAGTGCTGCCCTCATCTCTAGAACATTGATGTGCAAGTTGGCCTCCAATTGGGACCATGTGCCACAGACTGTCATTCCCAGATAATGCCCCCTCATCTGGGAAGCATCCGTGGTCACTATGACTTGGGGTTGCGGACAGATGAATGGATGGCCCGAAAGAATCTCGGAGTGCAGCCACCACAAAAGTTCCTGTTTGCAGCAATTGATAATCAGAATGTGGTGAGACACTGGCTGATCTATCAGAGACCACTGGATCAACCATTGTAAGATTAGTAAAAAAAAAGGTGAAACTGTACCAGAACCACAAAGCGTTACATACCACTGTAAAAAAAGAAGTTATGTAATTACTATAATGTTCCATGTGAGTTGTCCATGTCGTCTTCATTCTATACTGATGGGTTCGGAACCAATCCTAGGTTCCGACTCGGCCAGTTACTAAAGCTCGAGATCTGAAACTAGCTCATGGCTACATCCCTATCCCATGAGGCTGCAGTGCTTTCCTCAGATCCTGTTTGATGGTGAATTTATATTCTGTTCTATAACTGTAAACAGAAGTACATATATATCAAATCTACAAACCTGGACAAGGACCAAAGTATATCACTGAACATTAAGACTTCCTTGATCCTCCAGGAGCTAAAAGGACCAGGGTTGGAGGGTGGGACGTAAGAATGAAGACGAGATGAACAACTCACATGGAACATTATGGTGAGTACATAACGTCTTTATGTGAAGTTGTCCTGTCTCGTCTTCATTCTATACTGACAGGACAGCGTCCCCTAGCACCATCTTTCCGGGGTGGCTCACTGGAGGATATTCTTCAGTACAGTGGATCCAAAGGAGGCTCTGTCCCTGGAGACAAAGTCTCCTTTGTAATGAGTGATAAAGGTGTGAGGTTTTGCCCATGTTGCTGCTGCACAAATGGTATGTAACACTCCTGGTCAACAAATATAAATAAATAAATAAATAAATAAATGTAACGGCAATCTTGCTTTAAAGGCCTGAGAAGTGGAGATGGAACTGGTGGAATGCACCCTTGCTTTATTTGGCAATTGTTTGTCTGCTGACTGATAAATAAATGAAATACAATCTGACAACCATCTGGATAAAGTCTTTGTTACTGCTAAACCTTTTTTGTTTTCAGAAAAAAAAAAGAGAAAGAGTTGGTCCAATTTCTTATGTGTTTTTGTTCTATGCAAGTAGAAACGCAACTGCCTGTGAACATCAAGTTGGTGAAGCATGTATTTGCCTTACTGCCATACTTAGGGAAGAATATTGGTAGGTTTAATGACTGATTTAAGATTGAACTCAGAGCGTACCTTGGGTAGAAAAGAAGGGTTTTGTACATAATGACACACTATCATTACGAAAAAACATGTAGGGAGGTTTGATTGCTAAAGCTTGTAACTTTGACACTCTTCTTGCTGATGTGATTGCTACAAGAAAAAGTGTTTTCCAAGATAGAAATTTCAGGTCGCAAGATGATGCTGGTTCAAAGGGCGGTAGGGATTATGCAAGAAAGAACAAAATTAAGATTCCACGGTGGCAAAGGTGGTCGTATTGGTGATCTTAGCAAATTTGTTCCTCTCAGGACAGCTTTAGAGAGTTTAAAAGACATGATATTTACATCTTCGTTCCCAATATGAAAATTGGATATTGGTGCCAGCTGGATCCTTATCGTTGCTGCAGCAGCTCCCTCACTGTAAAGCTTAGCTAAGATAAAATGAAAGCTAAGGGTGCTGAATAGGGGTCAATGAGGTGTTGTGAAGCCCAGATTGAGAATCTTTTCCATTTGCTGTGGTACAGTTTCCTCTTAGAAATTGGTATGTGGTGAACCTCTGGAGTAAAGCTGTGTAGCCTGGCTATATTGGGAATTGGAGCAGCCATGCTGTCAATGTTAGAGAGTGAAGAAACGGATGAAAGTTCCCTTGGGTGTGTCAGAAGGTCTGGCACTGGGTCCGGAATCCATGGTTCTTCTAGGAGATGAGGCTTCAGGAAGGGGAACCATACTTGCGGCCAGAATGGGGCTATTAGAATTAGGGTCCTTCCCAGACTGCTGGCTTTCTGGAGAACTTTGGGTATTAAAGGAAAGATTGGAAAAGCGTAAAGGAGTCTCGGGGGCCAATCATGTACAAATGCATCCCTGGGGGACTCCCCTGGAGGGGGGATCAGGGCAAAGTAGCTGCTGAATTCTACATTTTAGGCTGTGACGAATAGGTCGCAGCAAGGCTGACCACATCTGCACAATATCCTTTCTGCTACTTCTTTCTTCAGGGACCACTTGTGTGGCATCAGAATGGCTCTGCTTTATTTGTCCGCCATTACGTTGGATTTCCCCAGGATGTGCGTTGCTATCAGAAAACGCTGGAAGGACATCGCCCACTGCCATACTCTCAGGGCCTCTCAACAGAGTGGTTAAGATCTGGTTCCTCCTTCTTTATGTACCACACTACTGACATATTGTCTGTCTGTATTGCAATCGTACCAACTGGAAGATAGTCCTGGAATGCTTGCAGTTCCATGAGCACTGCTCTCATCTCTAGTATACTGATGTGCAAATGACCCTCGTGGTCCTGCCAAGTGCCTTGAGCTGTTCTTCACTGACAATGCCCCCCACCCTATCTAGGAAGCATCCGTGGTCACTGTAGCTAGCGGAACAGGGGAAACTATGGGTCGGCCCATCGTTACTTGATCTGAATAAAGCCACCAACGAAGATCTTTCTTGCAGGTTACTGTCAGAGTTAGCAAATGGGACATAGGTAGCTCTTGCATGGACTATTGAGTAAACAGCTTCCATTCGAGGATTCTCATGTGTAATCTCGCTAAGGGAATCACCATTATTGCTGCTGCCATAGTGCCCAACACTTTTAGGACTGTCCTTGCTTGTACTTTGGGCTTGAAGAGGAGGTTCCAGATCTGGAGACGAAGAGTTTGGACCCTTTCTGGAGGCAACCTGATGATCATGTTTGTTGTATGTATTTCTGTGTTTATAAAATTGATATGTTGTGATGGCAATAAGGCAGATTTTTCGTAATTTACTGAAATGCCAAGTTGAGCACACAGTTCCAGGGTATCGACCTTCACTTGAATAAGTAGGTGCTTGGTGGGAGCCAGTCATCTATATAGGGTAAAACCCAGAATCCCTGACGCCTCAGGCGAGCCATCACTATTGCCATGCATTTGGTGAACACTCTGGGGGCTGTAGTATGACCAAAGAGCAGAGCTCGGAATTGGTAATGACTGGCTCCCCAACCGAAGGTGCAGATACTTCCTGGATGGCCTGTCCATTTTGATGTGGTAGTACACATCCAAGAGGACTATCGAGCACATCCAGTTGTCTTTCCCTAAAAAGGAAAAGACTGCAATGTGACCATCTGGAACTTCGTCTTCTTTACTGACTTGTTTAGTCTGCTGAGATCCAATAAGGGTCTCAAATCCTCTGTTTTCTTTGGACCTAAAAAGAATCTTGAGTAAGTTCCAGATCTTATCTGGTCTGCGGAGACTGACTGGATGACTCTTTTCTAGCAGCTTTTGAATTTCTATAGTTGCTGTGACTGGGTGGAACGTTCAGAATTTTTTGTGTTTGTAAAGGTGGCACTGAAAAGGGGATTGAGTAGCCTCTGGATAGAATGCTTTGTATCCATCTGTCTGTTGTTATGCTTAGCCAGGCTTGTGGATACAAAGAAAGACAACCCCCGACTGCCTCCAGAGACAGACAGATGGGGCCTCCTTTCAGGAGCGCTGAAAGAGTTTACCGAAGTAAGAACTAAGGTCACCCTGGAGGAAGGTTAACCGTGTGCGTCCTTGAAAGGCCCTCTGGGATTTTTGGAACCACATTTTCCCTCCCTTTTGACCCTTGGGATAGGGTCTAGAAGGTGTGGAAAAATGGACTCTTACAGCAGCGAGAGTCTTTCCTTCTTGTTCAAATCGGGTAAGTGTTTCCTTTACTTTAAGCCCGAGCAAGGACGAGCCATCAAATGGGGTGTTGACAAAGGATGACTTGAAGGGCTACGTGACATTACACAAGCGCATCCAGGCATGTCTCCTAGGGGTAATTCCGGAACCCGCTGACCTGCTCGCTCCATCGGCTGCATAAGATACGAGCCTCATGGACGAGTTGACCACTGAATTTAGGGTGGTAAGCTGGGAGGAAACCTTGTCTGCTACCTCCGCAGCTACTGTACCCTGTAGAGTATCTCCTAGGTCTTTCAGGAGATCTCTCTGAAGTCTTGTAAAATGCATGAGGTAGTTCAGGGACATGAGCATGAAGGCTGCTGAGGAAAACATGCACTTCCCGTACCTGCCCATGGTCCTCTATTCCTTATTCGGGAGATGGACAGATGTAGAAGTCTCACATAATTCCTTCTTCATGGCCGCCACCACCACCATAGCATCTACAGGTACTCCTTTAGTTACAAAGGTTTTGTCAAGAGGCGTGGTGATAAATTTGTTGTCCTCCGAGGGACAGGCTCCACTGTATCTGGAGAATACCATACCTTTCAAGACACTAATTCCATCAGCTCTTTAAAAGGTGGAGACACCCAAGTGGCCGAAGGTCGAGACCCAAAAGCTTTCAAGTACATGGACTCCTCATTAGAAGGGGTAATGGGCTTCCAGCCGCCTCTCTGTCTAAGGATTTCCAAGATGTCTGTAAAGGATACATCTTCAGAGGGGAACCATGGGGACCTTTCCGACCCCTAGAGGTCCGTGTCCAATGTAATAGACTCATCTGTGGAGTCTATATGCTTCCTCTTGCATGTTTTCTTCTGGGGAACCCCTTCAGTGCAGCATTCCAAAGAGGTTTCGGAAGAAAGGGTCTTACCCAATGGGCCTTTCTGAGGCTCAGGATCTCTATTCTGTTGGGTAATTGCCTGTGCAGAGATAGATACTGGTGCTTTCTGGGATGGAAGACTTGGTTCTGACAGTACAGATTATGTCCGTGGAGACAGAGCTCTCCTCATGGCTGCGAAGGTCCCCTTCCCATGGCCAGAGACAATTCCAGGTTCCAAAGAATCTGATGATCCCTCCAGTACCATGGGGGGTGTCTCCGAAGCCGAGGTAGGAGCCAAGCTCACTCAAGCCGAGGCTCCAAGGGGTAGAGTCAGAGCTTAATGAGTCTCAGTTCGACTGCCCCCCCACCGGACTGGACCAGCGAGTGTCGGCTCCTAGATAAAAATCGAAGAATCTTTAGAAGATTTCGGTTCCGTCAGTTTCATCACTGTCTGTGCCAAGCTTTCTGGCTCCGAAACTCAAACTGGAGTTGGAGGAAAAATAGAACATACAAGAATGGGCACCGTCGGCTCCGAGCTCACCTGAGACTGTCCCGATGACAATTTAGCAAACACCGGTGTCTGCAGTAATCTCTGCACCACGCGATCCACATCAAATTCTGATAAGCTCCTGGAGGATCTGGCAGATGGAGCCAATGCCACTGATTGGAGCAGAGGAGACCTAAGAGTCGGGTAGACCAGCTCCAAAGCAGGTGAGCGGCTCCGGACTGTAAAGACCATCGCTTCCGACACACATGGAACCGAAATGGTAGGTCTGTCTTTATTAGATTTCTTAGAGGTTGTTGGGAAGACATATTGGCTGTTTTGTCAATTAGCTCTGATGATGTAGAAGAAAGACGACCTCTCTGCATGAGGTTTGGGTGAACTTTGAGCCTTGTCCAAGGCTTCCTCAAAGGAGGATTTAATTAAGCCTCTCAAAATCATCTTATTCTTACACTCTTGTAAAACCCTAGAGCTAAAAGAATGACATATAGAGCATGTTTCCTGCAGATGGACTGCTCCTAAACAAGACTCAGTCTGTATGTCCATCTGTGATTGACATTTTTGGGAACACTTAGTACATTTTTTGAAACCAGATGGTTTCCCCTCTTTTTGCTTTGACATTATGGCAATAACACTCTACCGACACAGACACACACACTAAGACACCCTCTAACTTAAATGGGAGCCAACTGAAGGAAAAGCTTTCTAATTTAAACAAGCCTTAAAGCAAAATCAAAAGGTAAAACACACGCACTTAACACTTCAGGTAACCCTACAATTTTACAATTATTGGTAATGTGAAGTTAAATATCAGAAAATAAATTTAAATGTGGACATGTATATATATATATATATATATATATATATGCATGTGTGTGTGTGTGTGTATGTATGTATATATGTATATATATATATATATATATATATATATATATATATATATATATATATATATATATATATATATAGTACAGTTTTGTACCTACCATAAATGTAGATGTCCGAACTGGATAGCATCTGCAGTCATAACAAGTGGGTTGTCCTGTCGTCAGGCAGCCCTTCAGTCGGCCGGATTCCAAAGTCCGGGTCCGGCTTCGGCTGATGTCGCACTCCACCCGGCGTCATCACTGTTGGTCTTGGTATAAAGGCATCAGCCGACGCCATTTTCCTCAGTGTTTCTTGCCCCAGATGCCAGTAGCCCTCTTGCAGGCTAAAATTTGGATAGATGCCAATGTTTCCAAATAGATAGAGGTAAACACAACAATAAGCATGTATGTACATATACACAAACAAATACACCATAAAAGACTCCCCAACAGCTAGCTATTAGAAGGGTAAACACCCTAGGAGTACCACAGAGGGATGGAGGGAGGGTAATCCTGACTGCAGATGCTATCCAGTTCGGACATCTACATTTATGGTAGGTACAAAACTGTACTATGTCCTTCATGGATGCATCTGCAGTCATAACAAGTGGGTAGAATACCATAGCCAACTAGGGAGGAGGATAAAAATAGATTATGGTGTGTTTAGGATCCCTTGCAGTACAGCAGTGGCAAACCCTGCTCGGGATCTGGAATATAGAGGCAAATTATAATGCTTGGCAAATGTATGCACGGAGGTCCAAGTAGCCGCCTCAATAATGTCTTTGGTTGCCACTCCTCGTAAGAAGGCTGTGGTAGTGGCTGTTGCCCTTGTAGAATGAGGTCTTATGTTCTGTGGAATTGGTTTTCCATGGAAGGAGTAACAGAATCGTATGCAATTTCCTATCCATTTGGAGATTGTCTGTTTGGAAATAGCTTTTCCTTCCCTTCCTGTTGCATAGGCTACAAAAAGTTGGTCAGTCTTTCTGCTATTTTTTGTTCTGTGCAAGTAGTAGCGTAGCTGTCTATGTACATCCAAAGTATGCAGTATTCTTTCCCCTCTGTTTTGTGGGTTGGGAAAGAAGGTAGGTAGGTGGATTGCCTGGTTTAAAGACAGTCTGGATACCACCTTAGGCATAAATGTAGGATTAGTCCTCATGGACACTCTATCTTGGTGGAAGATTAGGAAGGGTTGCACTGCCATTAAGGCCTGTAGTTCTGAAATCCTCCTTGCTGAAGTGATTGCCAGTAGGAAAGCAGTTTTCCATGACAGGTGTTGTAGGTCTGCTGTTGCTGCTGGTTCAAAGGGTGCTAGTGTCAACTTTTCTAGCACAAAATTTAAATCCCAAGCTGGTAATGGTGGTTTCCTTGGAGGTTTTACATTCTTGATTCCTCTGAGGAATTGCCTGAGCAAAGGGTGCGAAAAAACAGGTGTATCAAAGCTGTATTCTGCTGAAATAGCTGATGCATGTATCTTGATGGAGGAGTAGGACAGGCCTGAATGAAGAAGTTCGGCCAGATACTCCAGAATGTTAGGCATATCTATGTTTGACACATCTTTTCCTCTTTCCGTACTCCAGATGACAAACCTTTTCCATTTTCCAGCATAGTTCCTTCTTGTTGAAGGTCTGCGTGCTTCAAGAATAATGTCTTTAACTCTTTGGGGAAAGTTCTGGAATAGCTGCTGTTATGTGATGTTCCATGCAGTCAGTTGCAAGGTTTTTAGGTTTGGATGTATGATGCTGTAGTTGTTCTGTGTTAACATCAAGGGCATCAGGGGAATTGTCCACATATTGTTCGAGACATGCTCCTCAGTAGTGGGTACCAGTGTTGTCTTGGCCAGTTTGGAGCTATCAGGATTATCCTTGGACGTTCTTCCTTGATTTTCAGTAGTACCTTGTGTATCAAAGGAAGAGGCGGGAATGCATATGCTGTTAGGCCTTTCCAGTTGAAAGAGAGCGAATCCACTTTCCATGCTAATGGGTGGAATGTCCTTGTGCAGAACTTTTGAGCTGGTGATTGAGAGGTGATGCGAATAGGTCTATCTGTGGCATTCCCCATTTCTTTGAGATGGTCTTGAAGATGTCCGGGTGAAGCTTCCATTCGTGGGCATCCGAAGTGGTTCTGCTTAATATGTCTGCTAGGGTATTGTCTTTCCCTGGTACAAATATTGCCTGTAACTGGATGTTGTAGCTGAGTGCCAGGGTCCACAGCTCCAAGGTCATTCTGCATAGGGGGTATGAATGAGTGCCTCCCTGTTTGTTGATGTACCACATGACTGTGGTGTTGTCCGTCCTTATCATCAGCTGGCCCTCTTTGAGAAATGGTTTGAACTTTTGGATTGCCAGTTTTACTGCCAGCATTTCTTTTAGGTTGATGTGCAGTTGAAGTTGATCCTGTGTCCACAATCCTTGCACGCATTTGTCCAGCATGTGGGCCCCCCATCCTAGGTCTGAAGCGTCTGTTGTGATGGTCTGGCTTGCTTGACATCTGCGAAAGGGTAGGCCTGGGTTTGACTGGCATGCCTGAGCCCACCATAGGAACTCCTGTTTTAAGCATGGAATTAGTGGGATTTCTGTTTCTAGACTGTGTCTGTGTTGGGACCATAAATTCTTTAGGTACCACTGTAGTTTTCTCATATGTAGTCTGGCAAATGGAACCAAGATTATGCATGATGCCATGAAGCCCAAGGCCTGCAGTACTTTTCTTGCTGTTAACTTGTTCAGTTTTGTTAGTGCCAAGAAGTATAGAGGAGTTCTTTTGTTTTCTGTAGTCAGGAATGCCATTTGTTTTACTGTGTCCAATTCCCCAAGAATGTCCTTGTTTGGGATGGTATCAGCCTTGACTTTTGTAAATTGACTGTGTATCCCAGTGCTTGCAGCAAGTAAATGACCCTTTGTAAATCTGTTGTCAGCTTGCTTTTCTTGTCCCCTTGTAGCAGGCAGTCGTCCAGGTATGGGTAAATTTGAATTCCCTGAAGTCTGCAATGGGCGATTACTGATGCCAGGCATTTGTGAATACTCTGGGCGCAGTAGATAAGCCAAAAGGCAATGCTGAGAATTGATAGTGCTCTGATCCTGCAAGAAATCTGAGGTATCTTCTGCAGATTGGTCGAATGGGGACGTGCAGGTATGCCTCCTTGAGATCTAGAGTTACCAGCCAAGACTCCTTGCCCAGCATGGGAAGAAGTTGCTGTAGGGTCAGCATTTTGAATTTTGGGACAATGATGTATGTATTTAAGGTGGACAGGTCGAGAATTGGTCTCCAACTTTTTTCCTTTCTTGGAACTAGGAATAGTCTGGAGTAGAACCCCTTTCCTTGCTCTGCTGTTGGCACTCTTTCCGCAGCTCTCATGTTTGCTAACTCCATTATTTGGCGTAGAGCCTCTGTTTTTTGATTTGGAGGTAGATTTGGCATTCCTCTTTTGACTGGAAAAGTGTGGAAGTGAAACCGGTAACCTTGATCTATGGTTCGTAAAATCCACTTGTCCTTTGTTATGTAGTGCCAGTTCTTTGAAAATAAGGTTAACTTTCCGCCTAGAGGAGCTGCTATTTGTTCCCTGGTAGGCGGATTTAGGGTTAAGTCACTGTGGTTGTGTTGGTGTAGTGGCAGTGGCTGTGTCTGTGCCTCTGTTGTTACCTTGCCACTGTCTTCCTCTGTAGGCACCTCCTCTGGATTGGTTTCTGCCTCTGGAACGTCTATTCCTGCCCCTTTGAAATTTTGTGGAGTCAGGAAAGGACCAATTTTTGGCAGGCCAGTTCCTGCTAAACCTTGGGGTTGAACCTGCAAGAAATCTTTAACAGTTTGAACAGATTTTGCCTTTTCTTCCATTTTCTTCATAACCTGCTGGGCAGATGTACCAAACAAACTTGTCTTGTCCATGGGAGCATCTAGCAACTTAGCTTTAACATGATCCGGTAAAGCTTGTTCCTTTAGCCATGCATGCCTTCTTATCACTGTGCCTGTCATGGCTGATCTAAATGAAGCCTCCAGTGCATCATAGCCACATTTTAAGGAATGGTTGCTAACCTGTTGTATGTTATTTACCATCTCTAATACATATTTCTTATCAAGAGATTCATCAGTGGTTAGTTTTTAGTTAACTGATCCAGCATAAACTCTTGGTATTGTATCATGTGAAACTGACAGTTTAAAGCTCTAGCTGAGAGAGTAGCTGAAGTGTAGACCTTTTACCCCATCTGTCTAATGACCTTGCTTCCCTTTCAGAAGGAATAGGGTTTTAGCTATGGTCACGGCTACTGCCTTGGGGCCCTGGGATATAGTTTCTGGGTCTGCAAGTGGAGCCTTGTAAAGGTGGTGATGAGTATCTGGCACCCTGTAAAATCTGTCTGGTTTGGCAGGGGCTGGAGGTAAAGAATCTGGAGCGGAGCAAACATCATTGAAAGCATCATCCACCACAGAGAGAACAGGGGGTATAGCTAAGGGCCTGTGCTGTGGGAGGTGCAGAAAAGTCCTAAGTCTTTTTCTGGAGTCTGAAAAATCCTGTTGCTGCCATTGGAACTGTTCTCGCATGGCATGCAAGGTTTCCCCAAAGGAGAATTCTTCTGGTGGGGAAGCAGCTGGGATGGATTCTTCAGCATCAGAATCTTCAAAATTGGAGAAGGGAGCCTCTGGCTGGTCAGTTATGTCTGATTCATCAGCAGAATCATCAGAGGACACTGGCTCGGGGGGCTCTGCCCTAGGTCTCTTCTCTGGGGGCTGAGAGGCCCTGTCTGGGTGAGATTGAGATCCTCTAATTAAAGAAATTAAATCTTCTGCCAAAGTAAGCATTTGAGAACTAGAAGAGGGCCTGGATGTGGGTGGTTTAACAGGCACTGTTTTAGTAGTCTTGGCTGCTTTAGCCCTGGCGAAGGCCTTAATGGACATGGCTGCTGGAGGCCTAGCAGCACCACGTGCTGGGGTAGAAACATCCAAGGGGATGGTGTCTGATAAGTCAACCACCGTAGTGGGTAAAATTTGTGAAGTCGTTTCAAGAGTTGTAGCAGGGGCCTCGGTTGTAGGAGTAGGTTCAGCTGTACTTTGTTCAGTTTTCTCGGTTTCGGCCGAAACCGAGACACTCACGGTTTGCTTGACCATGGTTTCGGCCGAAACCTCGGACCGCGAGTGTCGGTCTTTATCTTTGCGTTTGTTGCTAGATTGGGTAGTCGGAGGATCCACGCGGCATAATGTACGCAAAATCAGAACCGAAAAACTGTTCTGCAAACTCCGACCGCCGCCTAAGCGTTATCGGTTGAAAGAAGCACAGGCGAACAGGCTGCTACGTCGTGGGCTGGGCCTAAACAAGGCAGACAGTAAGAGTGGAAATCTTTATGAGGTATTTGTTTCCCACAGTTTAAACAATTGTTAACTTTTTCTGACATCGGCTGAGGCAAGAAAGAGTCCCCAACGGGGTACTTAGCTTTAGAAGTCTTCAAGTAGTATTCGGTAGAAGTAATCTCTGGATCCGACCGACCGGCACTTGCGAACAGCTTCTGCTTCGGGCGACACGCGGCAAGAAAGACTGAGGAAAATGGCGTCGGCTGATGCCTTTATACCCGAAGACCAACAGTGATGACGTCGGGTGGAGTGCGACATCAGCGAAGCGGACCCGGACTTTGGAATCCGGCCGACTGAAGGGCTGCCTGACGACAGGACAACCCACTTGTTATGACTGCAGATGCATCCATGAAGGACATATATATATATATATATATGTGTGTGTGTATATGTATTTATATATATATATATATATATATATATATATATATATATATATACACACACACACACACACACACACACACACACACACATAAATAAATAAATAAATAAACAAAACTACCGAAATGGCTTATCAAAATAAAGGCCTAAACATGATGACCTTGAAAAAACACACTACGTAAAACTAAACTATTATAATACCTAAACACACTAAGCACACTAACTAGGAAAACTAGAAACTTTAGCTAACTAGAACAAGTTTGACAGAAGAAAGAACAATTTTTTACTCAGCCCGAGCTAGTCGTAGATCCGATCTGTTTTAGTGGCAAACAAGATCTGAGGAAAGCAGTGTAGCATTCATGGGATAGGGATTGAGACACGACCTAGTTTCAGATCTCGAGTTTTAGTAAGCAGCCAAGTCAGAACCAAGGATTGGTTCTGAACCCATCAGTATAGAATGAAGACGAGACAAGACAACTTCACATCTGTTTATTTCTGCAAGTACTTTCACAGATAACACTGCTTCATCAGGCAGAAAACTCGAGCACATTAAAACCAAGCTTTAAATACATGAGCAAAAGAAACATAACTTGCAAAACATAAGAAAAATAGGTACTTTTACTTGTTATCAATGCACTTAATGTAAATATATTTTTATGGATACTACCGTTTTATTGATCTTGTTTGAAAAATTGTGTGTAATATTCAAGCACGTCGTAATTGCTACACCAAGAATTTAGTATATATGGCAAGGTGTACAAAATGTGATTCATTTTACATGGGAAAAACGAACCAAAAGTTTAAGGATCGCATTAGTAACCATATTTCAGAAATGAAAAGAAAGGTTAAAACTAACTCTTTATACCAACATATACATTATACTGATGATACATATAGTTTTACATTTTTAATTTTAGAAAATATTTATACTTCAGTAAGAGGGATGATATAATTAATATTACCGAAAGAAGTGATAATAGATGGATTTTATATTTTAGAGCATTTTACCCTCCGGGTCTCAATGAAGTTTTTTTGTTTTTGAAACCAGAATTAAAGTTTTTATGCAGTTGTATTAAGTGATTTACAATGTATTTTTGTATTAGTATACACAAACGTTTTTACATGTATCACTTCAAATTTTAAATTGATCGTAGTGCATTTAAAGCTTCGTTTTAATGTGTGAGTTTTTTGCCTGATGAATCAGTGTTATCTGTGAAAGTACTTAGTAGAAATCAACAGTTTACAGTGGTACGTGACGATTTCTGGTTCTGACACAGTTTCACCTTTTTTGCTGAGCTTCTGCTGTTTTGTTTTTGTACCAGTTTGCTGGTCAGGTTTCCTTTCTGTTACCATTTTAAGATTCACATGATATCTTGCTAAGGGTACTAGAGTGACTGAGGCTGCCATCGAGCCTAATGTTGGCAGGACTAATCTGGCTGCAACACTTTTGCTCTGGATAATGTGGATGACTTGAGATCTGATCCGTTGTAGCCTTTCCAGTGGGAGTGAAGCAATACCTGCAACTGTGTCCAACATGGCTCCAATGAATTCTAATTGCTGTGAGGGTTGTAAATTTGACTTTTTATAATTTATTGTGATGCCTAGGGATGAACAGAGATGCAGTGTATAATCTCTTGCCTGTTCTAACTGATGCCTGGTGGTAAGCAGTGAGGAGTAGGCATCAAGGTATGGAAAAACTTGAAATCCTTGCATCTGAGATGAGCTACAACCACCGCCATGCATTTGGTAAACACCCTGGGGCTTAGGTGAGTCCAAAGGGCAGTGCTCTGAATTGGAACGGACTGGCTCCCAGCCAGAAGCACAGGAACTTCCTGGAGCATTTGTCCATTTTTATCTGGTAATACGCATCCTGGAGGTCTATAGAGCACATCCAAACATCTTTTTCTATGAATGGAAGTATAGACTGTACTGAGACCATACGAAATTTGGTTTGC
Source organism: Protopterus annectens (assembly GCF_019279795.1). Taxonomy (NCBI): domain Eukaryota; kingdom Metazoa; phylum Chordata; order Ceratodontiformes; family Protopteridae; genus Protopterus; species Protopterus annectens. The sequence goes on along the minus strand of NC_056733.1, from coordinate 661,213,600 downwards.
CGAACTGGCCAAGATCCAAAATGAGTCTCTAGTCCACTTTTTGTTTGGGCACTAAAAAGAACCGTAAGTAAAACCCTGATCCTATTTGGTCTAATGGGAGTTTTTGGATGACTCTTTTTATTGAGCAGTTTTTTAATTTCTTCCACCGCTGCTTCCCTGTGACTGGGTAGAATATCTGGGAGTCTTGTTTGGGGTTTTGGATTTATAGAAAGTGGAATACTGTAACCTTTGAATATGATTCCCTGCACCCATTTGTCCAATGTTAGCAGTTGCCAGGCGGGCTGATGCAGGGATAACTGTACCCAGACTGCCTCCGGAGGAAGGCAATCGGGCCTCTGTATAGGAGTGCTGGTAGGAAGTACCACAGAAGGAATCTCTGGATGCCTAGTTCTCGGGCCACTTCTGCCTCTAGGGCAGGTTCTTTCATTACTTCCCCCTCTGAATCGGGGAAAGTCTTTGCCACACAAGTCCTGGAAAGGCCCTTGGGACTTCTTAAATCATAGTCTTCCACTTCTCTGGTTCTTAGAGTAGGGCCATTGAGGAGTGGAGAAACACACGTCTATGGCAGAAAGAATCTTGCCATCTTTCTCATATTTGGCCAGTGTCTCTTTTAACCTTAAGGCCAAAGAGGGATGATCCGTCAAATGCAGCATTGACGAATGACACTTTAAATAGCTCCACAAAGTCACACAAGTGCATCCAGGCATGCCTTCTAATGGCTATGCCTGAACCCACTGCTCTTGTCATTCCTTCAGTTGCATGGGCAATCAGCCTCATGGACGAGTTAAAAATTGCTTCAAGGGTGGCGAGCTGAGGAAGCAACTTTGGCCCTTATCCCTTCAACTACTGCTCCTGAGAGGGTATCTGAGAGCTCTTTGATTAGATCCCTCTGTAATCTTGTAAAGTGCGCCATGTAGTTCAAGGACCTAAGAGCAAATGTCATTGAAGCATAAACGTGCTTCCCAGACCTATCTATAGTCCTAGACTCCTTGTTAGGAGGATGGCTAGTTGGACTTTCCTCAGCAAGTTCCTTCTTAGTGGCTACTGCTATCACCATGGCGTCTACAGGTATGTCTTAGAACCAATGTTGCTCTTCTTTGCAGGCGGAAAGGATCCAGTCAGGTCTCTTGGATATCAGTTTGATGGAGTTGGGCATCTTCCACGCCCACTAAGCAATCAGTTTAATGAAGTCGTCAGTGGGCGGAGAGATTCAAGAGGTAGACGGTTGGGCACGAAAAGCCTCCAGGTAGACCGACTCCTCGGAAGAAGGTTGGAAGGAAGACCAGCCACCCCTCTGCTTCAGGATCTCTAAGATGTCCCTGAAGGAATCATCATCAGAGGGTGACCTGAGGTAACCTTCCCCTTCATCAAAGTCAGTATCTTCGGTGAAGGACTCCTCCGGGGAGTGTAAGTGCTTCCTTATGCACTTTTTCTTTGCAGGTACTTTCTCAGGGGGATGTTCCGGGTAAGTGTCACAAGAGGAAATCACCAGAGGGGGTCTTTCCTGGACCTTTTGCGCACTCTGTCTCATGGAAGAGACTGATGGAAGCTCTGGTCTAGGAAAAGTAAAAGTCTGGCCCAACAGGGATGGCAGAGACAAAAAAGTTATGTACTCACCACAACGTTCCATGTTCGTAGTCCATCTCACCCTTCATTCTTACATATGGGATCAGAGCCAGTCCTCGGCTCCGACTCGACCTATTTACAAGCTGAAAGTCTTCTAGTTGGCTCGTGGCTAGGTAGGTATCCCATGGTGCACCAGTACAATCCCCACATCTTGTTTGCTGCTAACTAGGAAAGATAATAACTATACCAAAGAAGCCAATACTAAAAGGTCTCCATAAAAAGGATAATAATATTTTTCTGTCTCCGACTACTTCTAGGCTGGGGGTAGGTGGGTGGGTTCGTAAGAATGAAGAGTGAGATGGACTACAAACATGGAACATTATGGTGAGTACATAACTTCTTTATGTTTTGTAGTACATAACTTCTTTATGTTTTGTAGTCCTATCTCACCTTCATTCTTACATATGGGACAGCGTCCCTAGCGCCTTATTCTTGAGTGGCTCAAGGAAAAATACCAGAGTACAGTGGAACCAAATGAAGATCTACCCCTGGAGATTAAATCCAATTTGAAATGAGTAATAAAAGTGTGAGGGGCAGCCCACGTAGCTGCTGCACAAATACTATCAAGTGGGACCCTGGCTTGAAAGGCTGCAGAGTTAGACTGAGATCTGGTAGAATGAGCCTTGATTTTAAAGGGTAAAGGTCTACCCTCAGAATTGTAAACATAAGCTATATAGCTAGAAATCCAATTAGAGAGTGTCACTTTGGAAACTGGTAAACCTGACCTGGATTCAGAGAATGAAATGAATAATTGATCTGATTTCCTTAGTCCATTGCAAATAAAAACCTAACTGTCTATAGACATCCAGCTGATGAAATCTGTATTCAGCTGCGTTTGAATGATTTGGAAAGAACACCGGAAGCTCTATGGATTGATTCAAAGTGGCATGGGAACAGACCTTGGGGACAAAGGAGAGATAAGTACAAAGGGACACCCTGTCCTTGTGAAAAATCAGATAACGGGGTTTTTAACAGACAATGCTTGCAACTCTGACACCCAATCTGGCCAACGTGATAGCCACCAGAAACAAAGTGTTCCAGGACAGGAATTTCAAAGAAGATGAATGGGAAGGCCCAAAGGGCGGAGAAGTCAATTTGGACAACAAAAAATTTAAATCCCAAGAGGCAACAGGTTCTTGATAGAGGGGTCTTAAAGTTGCACCTTAAAGGAAGGTTTTGCACAGCTTATGTGACATCAGATTCGAATCTTGAAAACCTAGATTAAAGTTTGAAATCACTGCCAATTGAACTCTGATAGTGGCAGCCAAAGATCCCTGGTGAAAAAGCTCAGACAGGAATTCCAAAACCACTGGAATGGAGGCAGTGTAAGGGTCAACATTCAATTTCTCCGCCCAGATAGACAATCTTCTCCATTTGCTGGAATACAGTCTCCTAGTAGAAGGTTTATGAGAAGACGTAAGAATATGAGTCACGGAGGGTGAGAAGTCGTGAAGCCTGATGAGGGATGGAACTGGAGCAGCCACGCTGTCAAACTGAGGGTATGTAATGAGGGATGGAGCGAACCTGACATGCGAGTTGACAGGTATGGAGCTGGGTCCAGGATTCAAGGATAGTACAGGAGAAGAGGCCCAAGGAAAGGAAACCAAACCTGACGAGGCCAGTAAGGAGCAGTTAGGATAAGTTTGCTTCCCAGCCGTTTTCCTTTCTGAATAACCTTGGGAATGAAAGAAAAGGGAGGAAAAGCATACAGGAGACCCAGGGGCCAATCGTGAACAACAGTGTCTCTTGGTGACTCCCCCAGAGGGGGTGGGGTGAGGGAGAAGTAGCTGCTGTATTTGGCATGGATTGGACTGGCAAAGAGGTCGCAGCAAGGCTGTCCCCATCCGCAGAAAATCTGTTCTGATGTTTCCTGTTTCACATACCACTCGTGAGGTATAAGGATTGCCCTGCTGAGCTTGTCGGCCATCACACTGGTTGTCCCTGGAATGTGCGTTGCCACCAGAAAATGCTGGGAAGCTATAACCCATTTCCAAACTCGCATGGCCTCTCGACAGAGTGGGTAAGATCTGGTTCCACCCTGTTTATTGATATACCATACTAAAGACATGTTGTCCGATTGTACTGCAACAGTCCCCAGAAGCAGAAGGTCGTGGAGTGCTTGCAATGCCAGCAGCACAATCCTCATCTCTAGAATGTTGATATGCAGGTGAGCCTCGTCATCTTGCCATGTGCCTTGGACAGTCCTGCCAAGATAATGCTCCCCCCACCCTATCTGTGAGGCTTCTGTGGTCACACTAGCAACGGGTTGGTGAGGGACAAATGAGGTGCCCGTGGTTAACTGATTGGGTAGTGTCCACCAAAGGAGGTCCTTCTCGCAAGATTTTGTCAGCAGAATGTGATGAGATAATGGGAGGTGCTGAAAAGACCATTGGGACGACAGAAGACACTGAAGAATTCTCATGTGTAACCTGGCTAGTGGCACTAGTAATATGGTGGAAGCCATGGTCCCTAGAAGTTGCAGAATAATCTTGGCTTTGACCTTTCGTAAGGGAAGAAGACACCGAATTTGAAGAACCAGCTTTTGTGCCCTTTCGGGAGGAAGACAAGCCAACATGTCTACTGTGTCTATCTCTGCGCCTATAAAAATCACAGATTGAGAGGGCAATAAGGCAGATTTTTCCCAGTTTATAGAAATTCCCAGCTGAGCACAAAGCTGAAGAGTAGCGCCCCTGGTCTGAAGAAGTAGATGCCCGTGGGGGGCGGTCAAGAGCCAGTCGTCCAGATACGGAAACACCTGAAATCCTCGACGTCTCAGGTGAGCTGTCACTACATTTGGTGAACACCTTGGGGGCTGTGGTGAGACCAAAGGGCAGAGCACGAAACTGGTAATGACTGGCTCCCAGCCGAAAGCGTAGATGACTCCTCGACGCCCTGTCCATTTTTATGTGGTAATAGGCATCTTGGAGATCTATTGAGCACATCCAACTGTCTTTCCCTAATAATGGGAGTATAAACTGCAGTGTCATCATCCGGAACTTGTCCTTCTTTACTGAATCGTTCAATCTGCTGAGGGAACACCTTTAGACAAAAAATCTTTCTCAGGAGAGGCAGAAAGAAACTTATTCGGTCTCATGGGGACTGGCTCCACGGCATCAGGAGTATCCTACACCTTTCAACTAACTAGCTCCATCAGTTCATCGAAAGGTGGAGACACCCAAGAGACTGAAGGTTGAGACCCAAAAGCCATCAGGTACACCAACTCCTCATCTGAAGGGGTGACAGTGGGCCAGCCGCGCCTCTGCTTAAGGATTTCCAGGATGTCTACGAAGGAGACATCACAGGACAACTTGGGGGGCCCTTCCGACTCCTCAAGGTCAGTGTCAGAGGTCAGAGACTCATTCTGAGAGTCTACATGCTTCCTCTTACATGTTCTGTTCCATGGGGGCTCCACATAAGGACATTCCAGGAAGGTCTCGGAAGAATGGGAGCCACCAGCCGGTGGCTCCTGAGGCTGAGGGTCTCTGCTGTCCCTGGAGGGGGTAGGAGCAGAGACAGAAGTAGTTGCTTTAGGGGGAAGAGTGCCAGTACCTCTGGTAGGAGCAGATGATCGGGACAGCACACTCATCATCATCTCAAATGCCGACCTCTCCGGCACCGAAGACCTCCCTGGCTCCGAGGAGACCGAGGATGCCGTGGGCTCCAGAGCTATCGGCTCCGAGACAGACATAGGGGTCGGAACTCACCCTAGCCAACGCGCAGAGAGGAAGACTTGGAACCAGAGAAGTTCAGTTCCAAGCATCCCTGTCGGGGCCGACTGGGGAGCTTCGGTCCCTACACACTACGAATGGCACCAAGAGTGTCAGAGCAGAACTCTGCTCCGAAACAGCCACGGGGGAGCTGGAGCCAAAGGTTCCACCAGTGGTACCAAACACTCTGGCTCCGAAAGACCAGCATGGCTCGGAGGAATGATTGCAGAGGGTGGAACGGACTCAAGTGGCTCCGGAACCGATTGGGTCGGAGCCAACAGCAATTTAGGCAAAGCAGATGACTTCAACAGTCTCAGCACTACCCTCTCCACATCTTCTTCCGATAAACTCCTGGAAGACCTGGATGACAGAGTAGGAGAGCGGGATCTCTGAGGTATCAGAGATTTCAATATCAAGGAGGCCGGTAGAGGATCCATAAACCAGCTCCGAGAAATAGTCTCAGTGGTCGGCTCCGAAATACTTGGAAAGTACAGTTTTGTACCTACCATAAATGTAGATGTTCGAGGATCCACATTGCTGCAGTCCTAACCATTGGGTAGTCCGCTGTCCAGTCGGCCCGAATACCAAAGTATATGGCTGACGTCGGTCAAGGCGCATTAGACTGATGTCAGGACGTCAGGGTACTAATGCGCATGACCGACGTCATATCCTCAGTCTTTTCTTGCCCCAGATGTCAGAAGACCCTAAAAAGACAAGGCCCAAACCAAAAACACCAAAAAAAACCTGCACCAAACTTATATACAATATATACAAATTTACAAGAATATAGCCTAACCCACACCACCACCCCTAAACACAGAGGGGAAGGAGGGAGGGTAAATTGGACTGCAGCAATGTGGATCCTCGAACATCTACATTTATGGTAGGTACAAAACTGTACTATGTTCTTCATTCCACATTGCTGCCGTCCTAACCATTGGGTAGAATCCCAAAGCAGAGGTAAGGGAGGCTGGCAAATCATAAGGAAGCAGGAGCTGTCAACATGCCTTGCAAAATAGCTGTGGCAAAACCAGCCCTAGATTTAGAGTAGAGAGGAAGGTGGTAATGCTTAGAGAAAGTATGCACTGAACTCCAAGTAGCTGCCTCCAAAATATCCTTAGTTGCCACCCCCCTTAGAAATGCTGTAGAAGTGGCAGTAGCCCTAGTGGAATGAGGCCTAATCCCAGCTGGAATCTCCTTGCCATGATGGGAATAACAAAATGAAATGCAAAACCCAATCCACTTAGAAATAGTTTGCTTAGACACAGGCTTGCCCTGAGAACTCAAAGCAAAAGAAACAAACAACTGCTGAGACTGCCTGAAATCCTTAGTCCTGCTTAAATAATAACGTAACTGCCTATGTACATCCAAAGTGTGCAAAATCTTTTCTCCCTTATTTTGGGGATCTGCATAAAAAGTAGGTAAATGAATAGTTTGGTTTAAAGCCACACTAGAAACCACCTTAGGCATAAAGGAAGGATTAGTACGTAATGATACCCTATCCTTATGGAAAATCAAAAAGGGCTCTACTGCCATAAGGGCCTGCAACTCAGAAACCCTTCTTGCAGAAGTAATAGCCAACAAAAAAGCAGTCTTCCATGACAAGTATTTCAATTCAGCAGTAGCCGCAGGCTCAAAAGGTTGTAGAGTAAGTTTTTCCAACACATAATTGAGTTCCCTACCAGCAGTAGGTGCTCTTCCTGGGGGTCTTATATTCTTTGCCCCTCTAAGAAACTGCTTGAACAAAGGATGCGAAAACAATGGTGGGTCACAATCATAGTGAGCTGAAATTGCTGCAGCATGAATCTTAATGGAAGAGAAGGACAAACCTTTGTCCAATAACTCAGTAAGATATTGAAGAGCCACACTCAAATTAGGCTCAGAAATCTCCAAATTCTTTGCTGCACTCCAAAATAAAAATCTCTTCCATTTTTCTGCGTACACTTTCCTTGTACTAGGTCTTCTGGCTTCCATAATCACATTTAAAACTTGTTGAGGAAGTTGAGACCTGCTGTGTTTCAAAACAGAATATGCCAGGCTGTTAGATGAAGAGAGTGAAGTTTGACATTGAGCAGGTGACCGTCCTTCTGAGATAACAGGTGTGGAATCAAAGGTAAAGGCCATGGAGGCTTCCTTACCAGACTCCTTAGTAGTGGGTACCAGTGTTGCCGAGGCCAATCTGGAGTTATTAAAATCATCCTTGGCTTGTCTTGTCTGACCTTTAGGAGCACCTTTGGGAGAAGAGGCAGAGGTGGAAAGGCATACACATGAAGATTTTTCCAACTGAAAGAAAGAGCATCCACTTTCCAAGCTGTGTGATGAAACCCCTTTGTGCAAAACTTTGGCAGCTGGTGGTTTAGTGGAGAAGCGAACAGATCTATGTCTGGAGTTCCCCATGACACTGTCAATTTCTGAAATACATGAAGATCCAGTTTCCACTCGTGGGGATCCATGATTTGTCTGCTTAACACATCTGCTAAGGAGTTCTGTGCTCGGCAGAAACCTTGCCTGAAGAGTTAGTTGCAAGCTGAGCGCAGTCTCCCATAAAATCATTGCTTGCCTGCATAGAGGATAAGAATGTGTTCCCCCTTGTTTGTTGATGTACCACATGACAGTTGTGTTGTCTGTTAGAATCAACACCTGCCCCGAAGCAGCAACTCCTTGAAAGCCATTAATGCAAACTGGACTGCTAACATCTCTTTCATGTTGATATGTAGATGCAGTAGTCTGGCAGGCCACTTGTCTTGTATCCACTTTCCATTTAGATGAGCTCCCCAAGCAATGTCCGAGGCATCTGTCGTTAAAATCTGACTTGCCTCTGGCGGGTCACAGAGAGTCCCTTGTTTAGGTGACATTCCTGAGCCCACCACAAAAATTCTTTTTGGATGCAAGGTATTATTTGAATGACAGTGTCCAAATCCTGGCAGTGCTGTGTCCATACATTTTGAGATACCATTGCAGCTTCCTCATATGCAGTTTGGCATTGGGAAGCACCAGAATACAAGATGCCATGAACCCTAAGGCTTGAAGGACTGTCCTTGCAGTCAGCCCGGACTGAAGAGATAGTTGGTGGAAATAACTGGAAAGATTCTTTTGTTTGTCCGGGGTTAAAAAGGCCATCTGGGCTGCTGTATTCAGTCTCACACCCAGAAAGCACATGTCTTGAGAGGGTACTAGACTGGACTTTATTTCGTTCACAGAATACCCTAGGCATCTTAGCACTGCTATGACATATTCCAAATGCTGTAGAAGGTCTTCCTTTTCTTGAGCCAGAATCAGGCAGTCGTCCAAGTAAGGATAGATTTGAATTCCTTTTAGCCTGAAGTAAGCTATCACTGGAGCCAGAACCTTTGTGAATACTCTGGGCAGTAGATAAGCCAAAGGGCAATGCAGAGAACTGATAATGAGAATTTCCAGCTCGAAACGCAGATACTTTCTGCAACTTAGTCTTATAGGCACATGAAGGTAAGCTTCCTTGAGATCTAAAGTTACCATCCAGTGATCTTTGCCCAGCAGAGGTAAAAGCTGTTGTAACGTCAACATTTTGAACTTGGGAATGTCCAGATAAGTGTTGAGGATAGATAAATCCAAAATTGGTCTCCACGTGTTCCCCTTCTTTGGTACTAGGAACAGGCGAGAATAAAATCCTAGGCCTCTTTCTGGTACAGGGACTGGCTGAATGGCCCCTATTTGGAGTAACAGAGAAATTTGCTTGTGAGCCTCTTTTCTTTGTGGAGGAGGAACGTCTGGCATGCCTTTGAAAGGGGGCAAGGTATGGAAATAAAACCTGTAACCGTGGTGAATGATATCCAAAACCCATCTGTCTTGAGTAATTAAATCCCAATTTTCTTTGAAAAGAGACAGCCTTCCTCCCAAAGGAGCTGCCAGGCGAGAATGTACTGGCAGCTGAAAAGGCAGGTCATTGGGTCTGTTTACGAAAGGACTGACCCCTGCCCTCACCAGAAGTCTGAGCAGGAGAACTCCTGTTCTAGGCCTAAAAGAACCTTGAGCTCTGCCCCTACCCCGTCTAGACCTACCCCTAGACTGGGAATCATAAGCAGGATATGTCCATCCCTTAGTAGGCCAATTTCTGCTAAACTTTGGAGGTTGCACCTGCAAAAAATCTTTAACAGTCTGCATAGACTTAGCCTTGTCCTCCATTTTCTTTAAAAGTGCTTCCACAGGCGAACCAAACAACACATCAGACTGTAAAGGAGCATCTAAAATCCTTGTCTTAACATGCTCAGCTAAATTCTGATCCCTCAACCAGGCGTGCCTGCGAAGAACAGAACCAGTGGCAGCCACCCTCGAGGAGGCCTGCACAGCATCAAAACCACATTGCAAAGAATGCTTACCCACTTGTTCAGACACATGAACTAAATCATGCAACTCTTTACATTCAATACCTTCCGCCAGAGCATCCACCTTAGATTTCAATTGTGTAAGGAGATAATTTTGATATTTTAGCATGTGAAACTGACAATTCAACGCCCTCATGGCTAAAGTGGAAGAAGTATACACTTTCTTTCCCCATCTATCCAAAGCCCTTGCCTCTTTATCAGTGGGAACAGGATTTTTAACAACAGAGGCCTTAACACCTTTAGGCCCCTGAGAAACAGTTTCCGGGTCTGCCCTAGGACTCTTAAAAAGATACTTATGAGCTTCAGGCACCCTATAGTACCTATCAGGTTTAACAGGGGCAGGAGGCAAAGAATCAGGGTTCAGGGAAGCCTCTGCAAAAACATCTTCCACCACATTCAACACAGGAGGTATAGCTAAGGGCTTATGCTGGGGTAATAACAAGAATTCCCTAAGCCTCTTCCTGGAATCAGAGAAATCTTGGCCTTCCCATTTAAAATGCTCCCTCATGGAATGCAGAGTCTCTGAAAATGAGAAATCCTCAGGAGGAGAAGCTGAAGGAGTGGAATCATCCACATCAGAATCAGAATAAGGAGGATACTCCTGCACGTCTTCAACCGAAGACTCAGAAGCCTCAGAACACTGTTCAAAACTCTCAAACTCAGGCTCCACCCTAGGCCTCTTATCAGGAGGGGGCATAGAACCTCTAATCATAGTAATCAAATCCTCTGCCATTTTAAGCATATGTTTCTTAGGCACAGAACCTGAAGTGCTAGGAGAAGCCCCCACTGAAGCTAAACTTGGCCTACCCCTCAAAGAAGTCTTGGAAACAGAAGGAGAGGCTCTAACCACCTTAGGAATAGAGGGAAGAACAGCTACCTGAGAAGCCCCCTCAGCCTGGCCTACCTCCTGAGAGGGCACATCCTGTAACAGTAAAGTCTCTGCCTGAGACTCCAAAGAAACTCCTGGCAAAACCTCTGGCTCCACTGAGCCTTCTAAAGAACCGACGTCCGGGACTGCCGGTTCTTCAACTCTAGGCTTAGCTGCTTTGTCCTTGCGCTTTTTGGACGAAGCGGGCGTCGGAGCATCCGACGGCATTTTATAGTTACAACGCTTCCCAAACACTAACCTGGCACAGTCTAACCTTCTCTTAATAGTGCATTTGTTAAATCTAGCACAAGAGCGGCATCCAACAAAGTCGTGCTCAGGCCCTAAGCAAGGTATACACAAAGTATGATAATCCCTATGAGGTATCTGTTTCCCACAAGAAATACAGTTATTCACTTTTTCTGACATCCGGTTAAATACTGAGGCAAGAAAAAACCAAAATGTTCCCCAACGGGGTACTTAGCCAACTTTGATTCGGTCTGAAACTCCGACTTCAGAAAATTTCAGAACGCCAACCTGCACGCGCAAAACTGCTTCTGCATCGGACCATGCGGCAAAAAAGACTGAGGATATGACGTGGGTCATGCGCATTAGTACCCTGACGTCCTGACATCAGTCTAATGCGCCTTGACCGACGTCAGCCATATACTTTGGTATTCGGGCCGACTGGACAGCGGACTACCCAATGGTTAGGACTGCAGCAATGTGGAATGAAGAACATCTGACCCTGTAATCACAATACTGCTCTCAGTCGGCACCGAGGTCAGTGGAGTCAATAAGACAGTGGACTTGTCTGATTTTGTGATCTTAAAAGGTGGCTCCAAGACACCAGCCAGTGCTGGGGAGGGCCTCTTAGAGGATTTAGATTTTCCCTTAGTGGATTTTGAAGATAAGGAAGAACTAGACAGATCTTCCTCAAAGGAAGGTTTAAGACCACCTTTTAGGATGAGCTTGTTCTTCCTCTCCTACAACACCCTAGGACTGAAAGCATGGCAAAATAAACAGGTCTCCTGTAAATGGATGGCCCCCAAACAGTAAATGCAGTTACAGTGACCATCTGTTATGGATATTTTTTGAGAGGTCTTAATACACTTCTTAAAGCCAGATGGCTTAAGAATCTTACTCTCTTTGGACATTCTCACAGAGAAAAAGGAGAAGCAGGACTAGATCCTCTAATTTAAATGGGCCTAGCCCTGCAGGAAGGAGAAAGACACCACGAGGTCTAGGTCCTCTAACTTAAATGGGCCTAGTCCGGGCAGGAAAGGAAACGAAGAAACAGTTAGTTATGTACTCACCATAACGATCGATGTATGTGGTCCATCTCGCCTACATTTCTTACTCACGGGTTCGGAGCCGAGAATCGGCTCCAACTCGGCCAAACTTCTCTAGCACGAAGTCTCTAATTGGCTGGGCTAACCCGGTATCCCAGGATGCACCTCGCCCTAGCCCCAGATCTTGTTTGCAATCATAACAATCATAACACTCATAACCCATACTCAATAAACACCGGAAGAAATTCCAGCCAGATAAGGGAACCAAATCACTGACCTTGAAGTGTCTACAGAGCCAATATTCTTCCAAATCCTCTAGGAAGGAGGCAGGTGGGAGGGTACGTAGGAATGTAGGCGAGATGGACCACATACATCGATTGTTATGGTGAGTACATAACTAACTGATGTTATGTGGTCCTATCTCACCTACATTTCTTACTCACGGGACAGCGTCCCCAGCGCCTCTATCCTGGGAGGCTCATAAGAAGATACTCCTGAGAACCGTGGAACCAAAGGAAGCCTGGCCCTTAGAAGCCACGTCCAGCTTGTAATGAGTAATAAAGGTGTTGGGAGAAGCCCAAGTGGCCGCAGCACAAATATCATCAAAGGAAAGCCTAGCATGGAAAGCTACTGATGTAGACATAGCCCTGGTAGAATGAGCCTTGACGGGGAAGGGTAAAGTTCTGTCTGCTGATGAGTAGATGAATGAAATACAATCTTTAATCCATTTAGAAATTGTGCACTTGGAAATAGGACAACTTGCTCTGTTCTCTGAAAAGGATACAAACAGTTGATCAGATTTCCTAACATGCTTAGTCCTATGTAAATAAAATCTCAGTTATCTGTGCACATCCAACTGATGAAACCTGAACTCTGCTTTGTTGGAAAAGTTCGGAAAAAACACTGGTAGCTCAATAGATTGGAGGAGATTGACAGTGGATGACACCTTCGGAAGGAAGGACGGGTTAAGCCTCAGAGAAACTCTGTCCTTATGAAAGAGCAAATACGGGGGTTTAATGGACAAAGCTTGAAGTTCAGATACCCTCCTGGCCGATGTAATGGCTATCAGAAAGGCCGTCTTCCAGGACAAGAATTTTAAGTCGCAAGTGGCAGCCGGTTCAAAGGGTGGTGACATAATAGCTTGTAGCACAAGGTTCAAGTCCCATGGCAGTACAGGTTCAGAAACTGGGGGAACGTAGTAACCAAGCGCCTTTTAGAAAGGCTTTACAGAGTTTGTGGCCCATAAGAGAGGGCTCATAAGATGTGTGAAAATTGGAAATTGCAGCCAACTGTACTTTAATGGTAGCGGGCGCGGAGCCCTAACGGAGCAACATGGCTAAAAAATCTAAGACGACGGAATAGGGGCTGTGAAGGGGTCCAAACCTTGGGTCTGAGCCCAAATGGAGAATCTCCTCCATTTGCTGGAATAAATCTTCCTGGTGGAAGATTTATAAGAAGACAAGATGTGCACCACTTCAGGTGAAAAGGGATGTCGCCTGACTAGCGACGGAAGTGGAGCAGCCAGGCTGTCAACGTGTGAGTTTGCAGGGATGGATGAAGTTGTCCTGACATGTGAATCAGGAGGTCCGGCACTGGGTCCAGAGTCCACAGACCGTCCAGTGCATACCGTTGAAGAAAGGGAAACCATACTTGTCGAGGCCAGTGTGGAGCAACAAGGATAATCCTGCTTCCCAAGGATATGGCTTTCTGTATCACTCTTGGTAACAGAAGAAACGGAGGGAAAGCGTAGACCAGACCGGGGGGGGGCAATCGTGAGCTAGAGCGTCCCTCGTGAGCTAGAGCGTCCCTGGGTGATTCCCCCTGTGGGGGGATCAGACTGAAGTACTTGCTGCATTTGGCATTGAGGGGGCTGGCGAAGAGATCGCAGCAAGGCTGACCCCACCTTTTGAAGATCTGAACCTCCACTAGGTTGTTCAGGGACCACTCGTGAGGCATCAGAACAGCTTTGCTTAGCCTGCCCGCTATCACGTTGGACTTCCCCGGAATGTGCATTGCCACTAGAAACAGTTGGGAAGACAGTGTCCACTGCCACACTCGCATGGCCTCTCTGCAGAGGGGATAAGATTTGGTTCCCCCCTGCTTGTTCAGGTACCACACTACGGACATGTTGTCTGAGTGAATTGCAATCATTCCCAGAGGTAGAGAGTCCTGGAGTGCTCGCAACGCCAGAAACACCGCTCTCATCTCCAGAACATTGATGTGCAAGTGTACCTCATGATCTTGCCAGGTGCCTTGGACCGTCCTGCCTAGATAATGCCCCCCTACCCCATCTGGGAGGTGTCCGTGGTCACTGGAAACATAGGAACCAAGCTCCTTCCTCTGTCCAGATTGGAGAAGCATAGCCACCAGAGGAGGTCCTGTTTGCATCACTCCGTGAGAAGTATCAAGTGGGAAAGAGGAAGCTTTTGAAAGGACCACTGAACTGACAGGAGCCACTGTAGGATCCGCATGTGTAACCTGGCCAGAGATACCAGCATGATGGTGGAGGCCATGGATCCCAAGAGCTGAAGAACTAACCTGGCCTGAACTTTTCTGAGGGGCAACAGTGCGTGGATCTGAGACTGCAACACTCTTATCCTGTCCTGTGGCAGAAAGGCGCGCGTTTGAATAGAGTCTAGCTCTGCGCCTATAAAAACGCTGTGAGGGCTGCAAGTCAGACTTTTCCCAGTTCACAGTAATTCCTAGACATTGGCAAAGTGAGATGGTCATATCCCTGGCTTGAACGAGCAGATGCCTGGTGGGGGCGGCGAGAAGCCAGTCATCCAGATATGGAAACTCCTGGAATCCTAGACATCTCAGGTGAGCCGTCACCACTGCCAAACACTTGGTAAACATCCTAGGGGCTGTGGTGAGACCAAAGGGCAGGGCAGTAAACTGGAAGTGGCTGGCTCCTAGCCGTAAGCGTAAATGACTCCTGGATGCCTTCTCCATTTTGATGTGATAGTAGGCATCCTTGAGATCAATGGAGCACATCCATACTCCTTTCTCCAGCAGTGGAAAAATGGACTGAAGTGTGTCCATTTGGAACTTGTACTTCAGAACGTAGCAATTCAATCGACTGAGATCCAGAATGGGTCTCAGGTCCCCTGTCCTTTTCGGCACCAAAAAGAGTCGTGAGTAAGTTCCTGGTCCGATATGGTTTGAGGGGACTGGCTGGATGACTCCTTTTTCTAGCAGCTTTGCAACTTCTAGTGCTGCTTGATCCCGTTGACTGGGTGGGACGTCTGGGATCCTTCTGACTGGAGGGGGTGTCGACGCAAAAGGAATAGTGTAACCTCCGGTAACTATTCGGAGCACCCAATGATCCTGGGTGATGCTTTCCCAGGCTTCCGGATGCAACGAAATTTGGCCCCCGACTGGGTCCGGAATAGCACAGTCGGGCAACACCTCAGGAACGCTGGAAGGAAGAACCGCAAAAGGAATCGCTGGTCTCCCGAGTTGCGGGGGCCTCCTCTGCCTCTAGGACGGCGTCTTCCGGAATAATCCCCCCCTCTGCCTCTGGAGGGGGACTCACCTTGAGCTGCTGGAAAGGACCTCTGAGACTTTTTGAACCACATCTTCCCTCCTCTCTGAGCCTTGGGATAAGGCCTAGAGGGGAGAGAAAAAAACGGGTCCCTATGGCAGATAGAGTCTTTCCCTCCTGTTCGCATCTGGTGAGGGTGTCTTTCACTTTGGGTCCGAAGAGAGAGGACCCATCAAAGGGGGCATCAGTGAAGGAAGACTTAAAGGCCTCCGCGAAATGACACAGGTGCATCCAGGCTTGCCTTCTGAGAGCTACGCCTGAGCTAGCTGCCCTACTCGCCGCCCCTTTGGCTGCATAAGATATGAGCCTCATAGACGAGTTGACAATGGACCCTAGGGCAGACAACTGGGTGTTAACAGTCTGCGCTACCGCCTTAAGCATGTTACCCGTCAGAGTATCTCCTAGCTCCTTCAGGAGATCTCTTTGGAGCAGAGTGAAATGAGAGAGATAATTCAATGACAGTAAGGTAAAGGTCACCGAAGACAGGGTACGCTTCCCATACCGGTCCATACTCCTGGACTCCTTGTTAGGAGGGTGGACTGAAGAAGAAGCCTCTGCAACTTCCTGCTGAGTGGCTGCCACCACCACCAAGGCATCTACCGAAACCCCTTTAGTAAGGAATTCTTTTGCCCGGGGGAGCAGACAGGAACTTGTTTGGATGTCTGGCCACCGGTTCCACGGAATCAGGGTTCTCCCACACCCTTCAACAAATCAAGTCCAGGAGTTTGTCGATGGGTGGAGACACCCAGGAGGCAGAGGGTTGAGCTCCGAAGGCCTTGAGGAATACCGACTCCTCCTCAGAGGGGGTCTTGGAGGGCCAGTCGCCTCTCTGTATCAAAATCTCCAGGATGTCGGAGAAAGAGACATCGGAGGATGACTTGGGGGACCCCTCTGATTCCTCGAGGTCAGTATCGGAAGTGAGTGACTCGATGTGCTTCCTCTTGCACGACTTCTTACTGGGAGGCTCCTCAGGCATCGACTCTGAGGGGCCCTCAGAAAATAGGGGACCGCTCAAGGGGGTATCCCCAGACCTTCGGGCTCTGCCGTCCATGGAGAGGGGGGGCGTTAGAGGCTCTAGCCGGAGTGTAAGGGGACAGAGTGACCGATCCAGGTGATGTACCTGACGACCTGGCCAGGGCTCTCATCATGGCCTCGAAGGCCGGTCCCCCTGAGTCCGAGGACCGACCAGTCTTCGAGACCAAAACCGGAGTTGAGATTCCCCGAGCCAAAGCACCGAGAGGGAGGCTCAAAACCAATAGGAGTCCCGAGGTATTCCCCCTCGGGTCCGACTGAGGAAACCCGAGTGCCGAAACCAGAGGACGGAGCAGACCTGGTTGGCTCCGATAGACTCACCTGGGGTATTGGAGCAGACACCAGAACATCACTCGGCGTGGAGCACTCTGGCTCCGACGACACATGGGTGTTCGGAGGAGGAATCATTGGTACAAGAATGAGAACCGGCTCCGGAGCGGACTGGGTCGGAGCCGAAAACAGTTTTGCTAACACCGGCGACTGTAGGAGCCTCTGGACCACCTTATCCACATCCAAATCAGACAGCCTAGAGGATTTGGAAGAAATAGGAAGAGATCTAGATCTCCCAACTAGAGACTCATGCCTGACACTGGGTGACCTGCTCCGAAGAGGTTCCAAAAGTATAGGAGCCGTGGTCGACTCCAGTACAACAGATACCTCCTGCGGCCCTGAGGACACAGGAGCCGAGGAGGTAGTATCCATTTCAGAGTCCTTCTCCTTCGGCCCTGAGGACAGTGGAGCCGAGGATGTAGTATCCATTTCCGATACCTTCTCCTACGGCCCCGAGGACAGTGGAGCCGAGGAGGAAGTATCCAATTGACAAACCTTCTCCAATGGCTCCGAAGAAGCAGACGGAGCCGGAGATCTTTTCTTGGCCTTAGGAGGCTTAGACTTGGTACTAGAAGGCGGAGACGACTCCAAGGCCTCCTCAAAGGAGGGCTTGATCAGACCCTTCAAAATCAGTTTATTTTTACGTTCCTGCAGTACCCTAAAGCTAAAAACATGACAAAAATTGCAGGACTCTTGCAAGTGAATAGCACAAAGACAATAAACACAGACACAGTGCCCATCTGTAATGGACATTTTATAGCCACATTTTGTACACTTCTTAAACCCAGAAGGTTTATGTTCCTTTAGTTCTTTCGACATGGCAAGCAACCGCGCCACACACAACCAACAGAGTCAAACACAAAAGGAGGGCGGGAAGACCAACAAGCACTTAAATGGACAAGGAAACTCTAACTTAAACACTTCCTAAAAGGGAGTTAACCACTAATGCACAACAAGGGAACACACTGGAGAGGACTAGGTCCTCTAACTTAAACAGGCCTAGCCCACGAAAACAGTAGGGATACCACAAAACACTAAACTCTCAAAACCTCATGCAACAACTATTCAGGTACAAAGATAGCTATCAAAATAGCTTTTGTCAAAAGGAAGACTGCTAAAATACTAAAAGTATTTTAAAAGGGCACTTAGCCACAGCCAAGCGAGACCACGTCCTAACTCTACGAGCAGCATATGAGATCTGGGGCTAGGGCAAGGTGCATCCTGGGATACCGGGTTAGCCCAGCCAATAAGAGACTTCATGCTAGAGAAGTTTGGCCGAGTCGGAGCCAATTATTGGCTCCGAACCCGTGAGTAAGGAATGTAGGCGAGATAGGACCACATAACATCTAGGTTTTCTAACTAAAACAGACCTATAAAATTACAGAAAGTATAGAATTTCACACACTCAAGCAATAATATCAGCAAAACAAGCAGGAATCTGCAAAAAACTCAAACTTATGCCAAGAACTAACAGAACATAGTTCTGTTAACAGTGATGGCAAATCCAACAATGCTAACCAATTAACAAGCAGGAAACCGCCAAAAACACTAGACTATCCTATTAACACACACAGTCTAACAGTGCGCAAAAGGCGTCTACAAAGTACAGTTTTGTACCTACCATAAATGTAGATGTTCGAGTGTTCACTCTGCTGCAGTCATCACACTTGGGTTATCCTGCCATCAGGCGGTCCCGCAGTCGGCCCGAATTCCAAAGTCTTGGTCCGGCGTCAGTTGCTGTCACTTCTTCCCTGACGTCAGTGCGTCAGGGGTATATAAGAGGCATCCGACGCCATTTTCTTCAGTTTTTCTTACCCCAGATGGCAGGTGCCCCCAAAAGGTAGGCAAAAAAAAAAAAAAAAAAAACAAATATATATATATATATATACAGAAATACATATGGCTATATAAAAATAAAACAAAACCCTTAGGGTACAAGCAAATACACCACAGAGGTAGTATAGGATAAAGTGGTAGAGATAAGTTCAGCTAGTTCAGAGAGGATGGAGGGAGGCAGGGGCGGCCCATGCTATTGGACTGCAAGACTGCAGCCCCCTCAGCTGTAAAATAAAGAAAATAAAAGAAAAAGAAAAGATAAAAAAAAATTTTAAAAATCGCGGACTTTCGCGCATGCGCACTAGTCCGGACTGCTGCTGAGACAGTCTGGAGCATGCGCAGACTCTCTCAGCAGCAGTCCAGACTGGGAAACATGTAAGAACAGAGCTCCCAGAAGTCTATGCAGTTTTAACTGCACAGACTGTTACTGGGAACAGATCGGACCCGGACTGCAACGTCGGCAGGTAGGCTGGAGATCTCGTGGGGATGTAATGGTAAGTCTCGTTGTCGGGGATCTCGCTGGGATGTGCTCGAACGCGCCAGCTATGGGATGTATGTAATGGCCGAGCTATATGGATAGCGGACAGCTATGGAACGAAGGGATGGGATCTACATCGCATGGAAGGTCGCGCACAGCTATGGAACGAAGGGATGGGATCTACATCGCATAGAAGGTAAGAGGGATACAGTGTGTGTGTGTGTGTGTGTGACCCTTACTCAATTATTCAGCACTGAACAAGGAAGTTTCTTGTCCTCCATTAAAAAAGTACCCATAGAAGACACTGTGTACTCACACAATCAGGAAGCTAAGTCATTTTCCCAGCAGGTTAAATCTTGCTTTTTTTGAATACTAATATGGTATAATGAGATATGCAGCAAAAGAGGACATTGTGTACTTTCACAGCTAAAAAACAGCAGATGCTATTTGCACTTGATTTGCAAATGCAAAACACTGTCAAATTGCATATCTTTATAAGATATTTTATGAAGTAAAGTAAGTTAAACACATAGTATTTACATTTTTGAACTTCATATTTCTGCAGTTTTATGCATCTACCTAACGTCTGCTTACCTGTTTTCCAGTTAGCAGCTCTAATGTGTTGCAAAGGAATTAACCAGATTTACCTCTGATCATGTAACTGATTAGTGTACACACAACTGATTTTATATCTTGCCTTACTAAACATGTTAGTAAGGTAAACTAATATTAACATAAAACTTGTACAGATTTGGACTGACAGACTTTGTGCTGACATTGAACGAACATTTATTCATTCTCTGATTAACATAGTTTAAAATTCCTAGGGAGCCTAACATTGTCACAGCACTCATCGGGCATAAGGCCGAGGAACTAATCCTGGACGGGCTGCCAATCTAACACCAGATTCATGTATGTACACACACAAATTCAGGACATACAGCAGGAGGCAATTTAGAGGAAAGCCAGTTCTCCTAGAGAACCCTCTAAGGGATATGGAAGGAATCTGGAGAATGTGGCTCAATTCCATCCAGAAACAGATATGATCTCCAAATCCACACAGAAGGTATCACATCCAGTGAACCAAAGGCTGTGTAGCATTAATGCTAATTGCTGTGCCACTGTGTTGTACAAACAGATCATACAACCTGAATTATATTTAAAATAACTACATCATAAAAATGATGAAGGGAAAATGCAGTCTTGTCAGTTTACAAAAAACTGTTAATAAAGAATACCAGACTCATTGGAATGAATTGCAGTTTGTTGAATAAAACTATATGTGTACAGTCTATTTAATATTGACCTTAAGAGCAGAAATATCAGAAGTACATGATGAAGTAAAATATTAATGAATAGGGCAATCTTGGCAACATTCATATTATGATTTACACTCTCAGCGTGTAGATTCTTAGGCTGTATATTTTTGTTCAGATGGACATTTTAAAAGTGCTTTAATAGTTAAGGATGTGCACTAGTAATGCAGAAAATCTGTTTCCCTTTAGATAGCGCTATACTGACTGCTACTACAGGATTTAGTGGTATAACAACATTCTTGGTTATGTAGAGTCGTACCATAATAAATTAGTTAGCATCAATTAGCATTTTAAAACCGGTGTGATGCAGCTTTATAATGCAAATGAAATATATGCTTGAATTGCTTTCTAATATTGTTTCTAAGCTGCTATTTTCCTTTCTAGAAAAGAAGTTCAGCTGAGAAAAGGAAAAATCTTGATTTTACAAAAACCCAAGTATTTTCATTTTTACAACTGCATGGCAGCCTCAGAGTTGATTATGCAGTTTAAATGGGGTGGAAAAGCTCAGTCCTACACATGGGACGGTGAGGCAGGACTGGCCCATCACAAAACCTTATACTGGTGTCATTATTTACTTGTCATCCACTGACTGATATGCTGGTCATTCACAAAGAATTATCTATGTCACTGTTTTTAAGACTCGCATGAGTTTTTAATTCAACAGTAAATGAAAGTTTAAAGAAAATACACCATATTAACCTTTATAAGTTAATATATACTCTCCATGCTGCTGTTTATTTGATATCCATGCTCCCATCAGCAAAATAAGAGGGTATGAGCTTTCATTTTCAATTGTTCAATAGGGGTAAATAATTTTTCCGGCACCATTCCTTGATCTCCATCTTTATTGCTGCTTTTCCGTAAGACTGTTTAAAATGCACAGTTGGTCTAGCATCTTCATGTAGACTATATTCCTTTCTAGTCATTCCTACATACAAACCTGTCTCTTCAGCCGCATGTTCCATTTATTTGAATCTCTTCCATACCAGAAAGCTAATAGACCTACAGCTTAAGTTTGATAAGTCACCTTTACTTAGTCATGAAAAGCTGCACATACTCTTGGGCATTTCCCAACTGTTTCTAATCATTGCTGGGATTAGAAGGTTTTTTTGGAGAAGTGTTAGGAATGATAGCAAATACCAGTAATCAAAAGCATGGCCAACATTGCTGAATAATTACTGTGGCGTGCTCCAAACTTTTGTGGTATCATACCATTCAGAATTTATCAATACTGTCCAAGGTACCCCTGTGCATTCTGTCTGCTGTGGCCAAGCATTTTATACCATTTGTTTTAATTCTGTCTTTATTAAAAATGTGTGTGTCTGCCCCAGTTGTTATACACTGGTGGCAAACCCATGGTGGTGTGGTAGGGAATACCTTAGGCTTGAACCCTGTACCTTGTATGCAGGTGTTAAGGACCTGAATTCCCTACCCACCACCATTTGTAAAAAACATTGCAGATTTTTCCCTCATATTTGATCTGATCTGTTCCTCATAATATCTGTGGTTTCTAAATGTTGCAATTTTTGATATTTGATGGTGCAGTGGTAGCATTGTTGCCTCACAGCTACAGGTTCTCAGGTTTGATTCTTGGCTGGGGTGCCTTCTGTGTAGGGTCTGCATCTTCTCCCTGTGTTTGTGTGGGTTTGCTTTTGTGTCCTCCCATGTTACAAAGACATGTCTGCATTATTTCTTCCTGGGCCTCTGCTGAAAATTGTTTTTTTGTTCCTAGTCAGACTGTCCTGATTAACAAATGTTAAATAAAATTGACAGGCATTTGAATTTCAGACTTCAGGTTTCTGAATGTTTAATCCCTTACATATTTGATGGTGCAGTGGTAGCATTGTTGCCTCACAGCTATAGGTTTTCTGGTTTGATTCTTGGCTGGGGTGCCTTCTGTGTGGAGTCTGCATCTCATCCCTGTGTTTGTGTGGATTTGCTCTGGTGTCCGGCCATTTTACAAAGACATGTGTCTGCAGTATTTCTCCCTGGGCCTTTGCTGAAAATTGTTTTGTTCCATTAGAAGTAAAATTGACAGGCATTTGAATTTCAGATTTCATATTCTTCAGAAAATACATAGTAACACAACCTTTTATTCTAGCAATTTTCTAAGTTTATAAGATGAATATTTGAAATGTGTCCTTATTTTTGGGACTGTATTACCCCATTATTGGCTTTGTCCAAGTTTTTTGTGCTAAGGTTGACAGCTATGGCAAGAACTGAATTCACTGAATATGTTTGAGGGCTGTATTCCCTCATTACTGGGTTTGTCCAGGTGTTTTGTGCTAAGAGGTTGACAGCTATGGTGAGAACTGAATTCATTAAATGATAGCCATTTAAGTTTCAGTCTTCCGCTCTTTCACAAAGCAGCTGATTTGGCGTAGTGCTATGTTGCTCTGACTGTTTTGCACAGGGACCTTGGCAGCAAAATGTATGGTGGTAACACAGCATTTTTCTTTCACAAAGCAGGTGATTTGGCATAGTGGTATGTTGCTCTGACTGTTTTGCACAGGGACATTGGTAATAAAATGTATGGTGGTAACACAGCATTTTTCTTTCACAAAGCAGCTGATTTGGCATAGTGGTATGCTGCTCTGACTCTTTTGCACAGGGACCTTGGCAGTAAAATTTATGGTGGTAACACGGCATTTTATTATAGCAACTTTCCAGGATTATACAAGCAATGTTTAATGTGCCCCTGGATTTTGGGCTTTTGACCCCCCACCCCCAATAAATTTGACTTTTTCCAGATTTCTTGTGTTGCAAAGTTGAGATGCAGTGGAGTACTGAGTAGATTTTACAAGGAGCTGAGAGCTGCAGGGGAAGAGAAGTTTAGTGCTGCTTATGCTAAGTCAGCTTGCATTGTTAATAGCACAACAGGATGTATACTTGCTTTTGATGCAGAAGGTTGTTGGTTCTACTCCCACAAGGGGTGAATGCTGCCGTACTGAAAAAGTTAAGATACTATGAGCCTGTTATCAGTTTGCTATCCATTTCCTAATGCAATATTACTAGCTTATCATTTTTAATGTAATATAGGCAATTTATTCCTCAGGGGCATCAGACACTTTATTTTTCGATGAAACCATGAAATATAAAGGTGTTTGCTAGCAGCAACCTCTTCATTAGTTACAGATTTATTTAATCTGGAATTATTTAGATGACTTTTTTACTTCTTCAGAGATTGTGCATATTTACTGATAATGGTGGACTGTAGAATTGTGCATATTTACTCATAATGGTGGACTGTAGAAGTTTGAGTAGACTTTTATGATGGAAATGTTCTGAACTGGGCAGTGTTGTCATTATGGGTGCATGCATTTTGTTTCATTCTTTACTGGAAAGATGTTTTGAATTGGGCAGTTCTGCCACTGGGAAAATGTATTTTCTTTGAATGTGGGTTTCAATGCTGTTTCAATTAATGTGAGTTTCAAGGGCAGAGAAGTTTTAATGCTAAGTTTGTTTAGCAGATGTCTTAGTGTTTGTGCTGTAAAATGCAAAATAAAACTTTCAAATGAAGTCCAAATCATCATAGAAGTAAATCAGTATGCACATTAGTGTTTATGGTAAATGGAGTGAAATAGCCAAGTAATTGATCAATGGAATGGCAGCAGGGGGAGGCTCCATTCGACCATGATTTTGTGAGGGGGAAGGGCGGCAAACTTAAAGACAGCCTCAGCTGAACTATACCTCCCAACTGTCCAGATTTTCAAAGAATTAATACATTTTTGCTACTTATTTTTGGTTTGTTCGTCATAAAATTTGTGGTTTTCTGGCAAATCATTTAGGAATTAAGTCACTAAATAATGACACACAGTTTCAGACTTCATAACCTTCAGAAAAATGCATGCTAAAGTAAGATCTGTTCTATCAACTGTCTCAGTTTATACAAGAGCAATTTTTAGTACTGTTTATATGTTCCCCCAATATATTTGGCCTTGTCCAGATTTATTGCATTAACAGGTTGAGAGGTACATGCAAATAAATTGCTTTATAGAATTAGGCATAGCAAAACCTCTCAACTGTCCCTGATTTTGGCTCAAAATATTGCTCATCCCCCTAATAATTCCTCTGCAAAATAGCAATTTTGGAAGAAAACATGGAGGGTTTACAATTAAGAAATAACTGTAATAATCAGAGTTATAGATTACTTTTATTTCAGAAATGCATGTAGATTTCTTTTATTTTGTCAGCTGCTCAAGTTAGCAGTACTAATATTAAAGTGTCCCTTCTTTGACAGGTTCCCAGCTGTATTATGTGGCTATTTTATATTTTTACATCACATTTTTGGTCCATTTTTCATAAAATTGTGTTTTTTTTGGCAAAATTGTGTTTTTTTGGCAAATTAGTGACAAATCATTAAAGACTGAAGTTAGAAAATAATGACAGGCATTTCAGTTTCAGATTTCATACCATTCAGAAAATTCATACTAATGCAAGACCTATTCTATTATCTTTCTAAGTTTATAAGAGCAATATTTAAAAATTGTCCTTATTTTTGGGCCTTTGTCCCACTTCTTTGTATGGCTTTGTCCAGATTTCTTGCTCTGAGGTTGAGAGGTATGACAAATGTGTCAGGGCCATCACAGTCAGCCAGAGACATTTCAAATTGTGACATACTTCTTGTACCCCACTCCCCCATGTAGTGACTCTGGATGTGTCGAAGCAAGGCAAGGAGTAGTTATGCAGTGTAAATGTGCAGAGTATCCCCCCCCATCCAAGGTAGACACAAGTACTAGAGTGGCCTTTCATCTGTCCTTGATTTTTGCAGAATGGTCTGGTTTCTGTCATATTTTTTGTACTGTTGATTTATGCTTATTACTCAAAGTGCCTGTTGCTCTGTGTTTAAGTAGCAATACTTTAATGACCATCAGGTAAGCTTGGCTGAGATCGTAAGATGCAAGTAAGCTTTAATAAGCATACTGTTAAAGAATTGCCAACATTGAAAGCCTTTCTGTTGTTGCCATGTAGAGAATACCTAACTAGATAATGTATAAGCCTTGGGTATTGAAATGCATATGACAGTATTTGTAATAAAGGACAGATTACATTATTTTAAGAAGCTCATTACACTTGGAGACTTCCAGTCATCTCTGCAGGCTTTACCCGTAAACTAAACAGAACGCCAATTGTGTGGTCCATAACCTGTACAGTAATCCTTTTAAGCAATGTATCTTGAGCTTATTTCTTGTTTGCTTTTCATTTTTTACTTTGATCATGTTTTCCCATGAAACAAGTAGATAGTTGTCAGGCAGCAGGTCTTTTTTTGGATAAGAAACATTTTTACAAGTGGGGGCATCAGACATTTCTACTTTCATCATGTTACTTGGTACTTTAATAAAGCTGAATATAAATTATAATTAGAACTGCAGTGCAAGAAGTGGTTTGAGTTGAGTGCTACTTGATTTTGACTGGCATTCCATTAATGTATTTAAAAAGTAATTTATTTTTTCATGCCTCACAACCTTTTTGTTTCCCTCTAGATATTAAGTAAGCTGTCATGCAGCCAATGCATTGAAATATTTTTATTTTTCTACACTTCATTTCATCTTGATTGGACTCTCATAATGACGGTTTGGCACCCAGGGCAGTGTATTTAGTTAGTTAGTTGTGGTTTGGGGCTTAGCACCTCCCCTTTCTAGTTGGCCACACCCCCTCCCCATTGACTCCACCCTTTCAGCTGTCTCCTGCAGCCCCCCTTTGATTTGAAGTCACTAGCCGCCACTGGAGGGAGGGTAACCTGGACTGCAGCAGGGTGAACACTCGAACATCTACATTTATGGTAGGTACAAAACTGTACTATGTTCATCGTGTTACCCTGCTGCAGTCATCACACTTGGGTTGAATCCCAAAGCTAACGAGGGGAGGTGGAATCAAACAGGGTTAGAAGAGGCTAGTAGGCCCTGCAAAACTGCAGTGGCAAAACCAGCTCTAGTCTTAAAGTAAAGAGGTAAGTGATAGTGTTTGGTGAAGGTGTGCACCGAACTCCAAGTAGCAGCTTCCAGAATATCCTTGGTTGGCACTCCCCTGAGAAAGGCTGCTGATGTAGCTGTAGCCCTGGTGGAGTGGGACCTAATGTTAGCAGGTACTGGTTTCCCATGATGTGTGTAACAGAAAAGTATGCAATGTCCTATCCATTTAGAAATGGTCTGTTTTGAGATAGCTTTTCCTTGTGATCCTGTAGCATAGGCTACAGAGAGCTGGTCAGTTTTTCTGAAAGCCTTAGTTTTATCCAAGTAGTAACGTAATTGCCTGTGAATGTCCAAAGAGTGCAGGAGTCTTTCTCCTTTGTTCTGGGGATTTGGGAAGAAGGTGGGCAAGTGAATGGTTTGGTTTAGGGCCACACTGGATACCACCTTTGGCATAAAGGAAGGATTAGTTCGTAGAGAAACTCTGTCTTGATGAAAAACGAGGAAAGGTTCCACTGCCATTAGTGCCTGTAGCTCTGAGACTCTTCTAGCTGAGGTTATTGCTAGTAGTAGGGCAGTTTTCCATGAAAGAAATTTTAGATCAGTTGAAAAAGCTGGTTCAAAGAGCGGCAGTGTAAGCTTCTCCAGGACAAAGTTGAGATCCCAAGTAGGTGTTGGAGCTCTCCTTGGCGGTCTTAAATTCTTAGCCCCTCTGAGGTACTGTCTTAGGAGTGGATGTGAAAATAAAGGAGGATCCGTGCTGTAATAAGCTGAAATTGCTGAGGCGTGGATCTTAATAGATGAAAAGGAAAGTCCTTTGTGTAACATCTCAGTTAAATATTGTAGAATCTGAGGAATGTACGGCTCCAGGGGATTTAGGCCTTTAGCCTGGTTCCAGGAGAAAAATCTTTTCCATTTGTCTGAATAGGTTTTCCTGGTGCTGGGCCTCCTGGCCTCCAGAATGACATCCATTACAGCTTTGGATAAAGGTGTTGGCTGGTTGTTTAGGTAATTTGCCATGCAGCCAGGTTTAAAGTCTTGAGCTGGCTGTGTAGAATCAGATTGTCTCGCTGGGTGAGCAGGTGAGGAATTTGTGGGAAAATCCATGGTGGGCCCTGGGCCATGGTCCTTAAAATTGGATACCAATGTTGGCGTGGCCAATCTGGTGCAACGAGAATCATTTGTGGTCTCTCTAATCTGACTTTCAGCAGTACCTTTGCTAGAAGAGGCAGTGGAGGGAAGGCATACACTGTTAATGTTTTCCAACTGAATGAGAGAGCGTCCACTTTCCAAGCTAGTGGATGGAAGGTCTTTGTGCAAAATTTTTGAAGTTGGTGGTTGTGAGGGCTTGCAAACAGATCTATGTCTGGGCGTCCCCATTTTTGAGCTATCATTGCAAATACTTGTGGATCTAGTTTCCATTCGTGTGGATCCATGATGTTTCTGCTTAGGTCGTCTGCCAATGTGTTTTTCTTTCCTGGCAGGAATTGTGCTTGTAATTGTACCTGGTAAGACAGTGCAGTGTTCCACAAGGTCATTGCTTGCCTGTATAGAGGGTAGGAATGTGTGCCCCCTTGCTTGTTTATGTACCACATAACTGTGGTGTTGTCTGTCCTTATTAGTAGTTGTCCTGGGTGTAGAAGGTCCTTGAAAGCTGTTAGGGCATTCTGCACTGCTAGCATTTCTTTTTGATTCATATGCAGGTGTCTCTGATCTGTAGTCCATTTGACCTGAATGCACTGTCCTGCCATGTGTGCTCCCCAGGCATAGTCCGATGCATCTGTTGTCATAGTTTGCCTGGCTGTGGGTAAGGTGAAAGGCTGACCCTTGTTGAGGTGACATGCCTGTGCCCACCATAGAAACTCCTGTTGAAGGCAGGGAATGAGTGGAATCATTGTTTCCAAGCTGTGGCTGTGCTGAGTCCATACACTTTTCAGGTACCATTGCAATTTCCTCATATGCAGTTTTGCAAATGGTATTAGTAGAATGCAAGATGCCATGAATCCCAAGGCCTGCAGAATTTTTCTTGCGGGGAGTTGGGTTTTTGTTGCCATTATTTTGAAATATTGAAACAGTTGTCGTTGTTTGTCTGGCATGAGATAAGACATCTGGGCTGTTGTATTCAAGCTGGCACCCAGGAATGTTATGTTTTGTGAGGGCACTAGTTTTGATTTCTTTTTGTTTACTGTGTACCCTAGGCAATTTAGAAGGTGTTTGACAAATGCCAGATGCTGTAAAAGAATGTCCTTGCTTTCTGCTTGAATAAGACAGTTGTCCAGGTATGGGTATATTTGAATTCCTCTTTGTCTGCAGTATGCAATTACTGGTGCCAGGCATTTTGTGAAGACCCTGGGCGCAGTAGATAAGCCAAAGGGCAGTGCAGAGAATTGATAATGCGTTGAACCTGCAATAAAGCGGAGGCATCTTCTGCAATTTTGTCTGATAGGGACACGCAGGTATGCCTCCTTGAGGTCCAAAGTGACTAGCCAAGCATTCTTGCCCAGCATGGGAAGAAACTGCTGTAGTGTTAGCATCTTGAATTTTGGTACTTGCAGATAGGTGTTCAGAATTGAAAGATCCAGAATGGGTCTCCATGCTTTGTCCTTTCTTGGAACTAGGAAGAGTCTTGAGCAAAATCCGTGTCCCTGCTCCTGTGTAGGTATCTGTTGAATGGCACTCATGTTCATGAGAGCTGAAATTTGTTTTTGTGCCTCTGCCCATTGATTTGGTGGCAGGTTTGGCATTCCTTTGATCCTTGGTAAGGTATGAAAGTGGAATCTGTATCCTTGAGAGACAATGTTTAGAACCCATTTGTCTTTTGTGATGATGTGCCAGTTGTCTGCAAAAAATGCTAGTTTTCCTCCCAAGGGTGTTGCCAGGAGAGATTTGCTTGGTAGTTTGAGGATAGAGTCATTGTGTCTGCCTTCTGCTAGCTTGGGGCCTGTCTTCTCCTCCTTTCTGGGTAGCAGAACCCCATTGGCGAGGTTTGTAAGGGCCCTGTGACTGACCTCTGTCCCTTGGGCATCTGTATTTGCCCCTCTGTGATCTGTCTGAAGCTGGAAAGGACCAATTTTTTGTTGGCCAATTTCTGCTGAAGCGAGGGGGTTGTACCTGCAAGAAATCCTTGACCGTTTGCATAGATTTAGCCTTATCCTCCATTTTCTTTAAAATCTCTTCTGCTTTGACACTAAATAATACATCCTGTTGTAAAGGTGCATCTAATAATTTTGCTTTAACATGGTCAGGGAGGGTTTGCTCTTTTAACCAAGCATGACTATGAATGACTGAGCCAGTAACAGCTGCTCTACAGGAAGCTTCCAGTGAATCAAATCCGCATTGTAAAGTATGCTTGCCCACCTGTTCAGCTGCATGCAACAGATCCTGCATTTCCTTGAACTCAGGCTGTTCTGAGTGTGTGCTCATTTTTTGTTTTAACTGAGACATCAGGAATTGTTGATATTTCAACATGTGAAACTGGCAATTTAATGCTCTCATAGCCAGAGTTGCAGAGGTGTACATTTTCTTGCCCCATCTATCTAGGGCTCTGAAATTTCTTTCAGAGGGCACAGGATTTTTAGCCATAGAAGCCTTTGCTCCCTTAGGACCCTGGGATATGGTTTCTGGGTCAGCTACAGGGCTTTTATAAAGGAATTTGTGTGAGTCAGGGACTCTGTAGTATCTTGTCTGGTTTGGCTGGAGCAGGAGGTAGAGAGTCTGGATTTAAACTAGACTCCAAGTAGACATCATCCACAATATCTAAAACAGGAGGAATAGCAAGAGGTCTGTGCTGGGGCAATAGAAGGAACTCTCGGAGCCTTTTCTTAGGATCCAAGTAATCCTGGCCTTCCCAATGGAAATGTTCCCTCATGGTATGTAATGTTTCCCCAAAGGAGTAGTCTTCAGGGGGAGATGCTGAGGGAATAGTCTCTTCAGCATCAGAATCCTCATAAGGTGGAAAGGTGTAATCCTGGTCCTCAGAAGAATCTGAGGAGAGAGAAACCTGGTCAGAGGATGCATAATCCTCCTCTTGTCTTGGTCTTTTATCAGGAGGGGGATGGGAACCCCTGATAAGGGTAATTAAATCTTCAGCCATCTTAAGCATCTGTTTCTTAGGCATGGGGCCTTGACCTGTAGACTGATGAACAGTTTTCTTAGGTTTTAAAGGAGTTTTAAGTTTAGCATAAGATTTAATGGTGAGTGTAGTCGGTCTGAAGACACCTTCTGCAACTGAAGGTGTTTCCTCTGCACCGGTGTCTAAATCTGCTCCGGTGTCGGTAGATGGCTGCATGGGCCTAGTAGACTCCACGTGGGAGTCGGCAGCTGTCTGGGGTTCCAGCTCTGCAGTCGTCAGGGGCTGCGTAGGCACCTCACTGAAAACCGGAGAACCGGCGACAGGCCCAGCTGAGGCCTCGGGGTCTGGTTTATTCCTAGGCTGCCTGTCCTTATCCTTGCGTTTTTTATGAACTGCGGTCGTCGGTTGCTCCAACGTCATGATATAACTGAATTTCCTACCAAAGTAATGCTGTGCAAAATCAAAACGGCGTTTGATAGTGCGTTTATTAAACCTAGCGCAAAACCGACAACCTGTGACTTCGTGTTCTGGGCCTAGGCAAGGAATACAATAGGAATGGAAGTCCTTATGAGGTATTTGCTTCCCACAAGAAATGCAGTTGTTAACTTTTTCTGACTTCGGACTGAGGCAAGAAAATGTTCCCCAATGGGGTACTTAGCTTTAGTGAAGACTTCGGACTGAAATTCAAATCAAAAATCTCAGGTGTCGGCCGACCGTCACTTGCAAACTGCTTCTGCTTCGGGCACCGCGTGGCAAGAAAGACTGGAGAAAATGGCGTCAGATGCCTCTTATATACCCCTGATGCACTGACGTCAGGGAAGAAGCGACAGCAACAGACGCCGGACCAAGACTTTGGAATTCGGGCCGACTGCGGGACCGCCTGACAGCAGGATAACCCAAGTGTGATGACTGCAGCAGGGTAACACGATGAACATCTACTAATTCTATGAGTATACGAAAACCGGCACACAGGATACCAATACTAAGTCAAAAAAAAGGTCAAAGGCCAAAGACTGCACCAAATGGGGCAAGCATAAGCTAACTACACTAATATCAACTATGCTAACTGATAAACAATAAAGCAGTAACAGTTTTTACTATTTTAAGCTAAACAGACCCAAAAGGTTTTGGAAAATGTTAAAGTAAATGCAACACTTAGCCAGAACCAAAGAGAAGCACAACTGAACTTGTTGACACGGCAAACGAGATCTGGGGATTGTACTGGTGCACCATGGTATACCTACCTAGCCACGAGCCAACTAGATGATTTCCAGCTTGTAAACAGGCCAAGTCGGAGCCAAGGATCGGCTCTGATCCCATATGTAAAAAATGAAGGTGAGATAGGACTACAGAACATTGAGTGTCTACAATGGACAAGGCCTTCTCCATGATCTGGAAGACAGCTAGGAAACGAAGACAATTCCCTCACTGTCAGGAGCTGATCCACCAGTCCCATAATGTCCGATTCTGAGAGACTCTTAGTGGATTGAGCACACATAGTTGAAGGAGACCTAGGGGGTCTTGGATCGACAAAGGGGCTTAGTGGGCTATCCTTGAATGGATCTATAGAAGGAGAATATCTACATCCTGGAACAAAAATAACCTCTGACTGCTCCAGTACCAATATGGTGCCAAGGCAGTTAAAGTAGACTCCAAAGTCTTGGTAAGTGCGAAATCTTTTTTTACCATTCGGTGTCAAAGGAACTGTTGACACCGAAGGCTGTTTTGAAATCTTTTTATGTGGTTCCAAAGTACTTGGAACCGTGGAAGTTTGCTTCTTGGAAGACAATGATGAAGAGGAAGAACTGGCTTCCTTCTTGGACCCAGAAATGGCCTCTTCAACGTTGCCTTTTAGCAGTCCCTTAAGAAAACGTTTATTTCCTTGTTCAGTGAGTGTCCTGGCAGATAAACCATGGCATATTGAACAGTCTTCCTACACGTGAACTTTACCCACACAATAAACACACCACATATGCCCATCCAAGTTGGACATTTTTATTTCACACTTTTGGCACCTTTTAAACCCCAAAGTGCCCTTAGATGGTTTAGCTGTGGAATCGGATTTGTCAGCCATAACGAAAGCAGACATACACTCTCCACAAAAAGGACAGAGAAAAAAAATTTTTTTTTTTAAACAGAGAAAAGGAAGGGAAAATACAAACAATGGTATTCAAGACAATACCTTAATAGGTACAAAGTACCAACAATGGTACGGGTAGAGAAAAAAAAAATCTCTAGAGGCAGAAGAGAGATTATAAAATACAAAAAAAGGATATTTTTAAGGGGGAAAAAAATTACTTTAAATATAAGCCAAAGCTCGAGAGAGACTGTACGAGTCTGAACACAAAGCGGCAATTGAGATCCGAGGTATTTTAGACAGGAGCATTACGGCTAAAGCCTAGTTGTGAGTTTGGAAGGAGAGAGCTGAAAAATGGCCGAGTTGGTTCTGAGGCTCAGAACAGAGCCCACAGTCAAGGATTACGTGAAGATTGACATCATCAGCTCAAGTATTTTTCACCTTGTTCTTGTTGGAGAGTTCCAGTCTCAAGTAGTCCATCTTGTTATGCAGTGATCTCACATTAGCTAGCAGTATAGCTGGTAGTATAGGCATGTAGGGGGTTGCTTTTAACTTTACATCAGTGCTTGCTCTGCAACCTCTTTTCCTTGTTCTCTCACATCTCTCTATCTTTTTTATTGTCCAGCATATTCCAGAAACCTGTTCTACCAGTTTCAGGCACTTTAGAGTGTAGAGTTAAAATATCCAGCTGTTATAGCTCTGTGCAAGTAGTAGGCCCCAGATACTCTGCAGATTTCAAGGCATCCAACCAGCAACATGTAGATGTTGACCGTTTAATTTCTAGTAATTTCTGTCTACTATAACTTACTGTACCTCCTATTGGAAGTGCAGAAACTGATTTTTCTGAGGATTTTCTGTGCAAAAGAAGACAAATTATGCATATCTCTAGAATGAGCTGACACAGCCATACAGGACGCCATTTTTTTTCAGAACCTGCTGCACTTGTTGCTGAGGAGAGAAGTGAAAAGATCACAGCAAGTTTGAAACCATCAACAAAAAAATCTCTTCTGCCATTCTGATTGATAGACCATTTATGAGGTATCAAAATGGACCTGCTTAGTCCATCTGCAAGTACATTGGTTTTCCCTGGTATGTGCATTGCCAAAGAAAGCGACGAGAAGAGATCACCCATTGCCACACACTCATTTCCACTTGACACAGTGAGTAAGATCTAGTTCCCCCATTTGCTGACATACCAAACTACTGACATGTTGTATGCATGCATCACAATTATCCCTGAATGTAGAACATCTTGAAAATCCATCAGTGCTAGTTGGACAGCTCTCATCTTCAGGGCGCTGATGTGCAAACTGGCCTCTTCCAGGGACCACACACCCTTGAACTGTCCTTCCTAAGCAATGTCCACCCCAACCAATTAGGAAGGCATCTGCGGTGACTGTAGCTACTGCTTGAGGGAGAATGAAGGGACAAACTTGAGAAACTTCTTCTGAATGAAGCCACCAAAGAAAAAATTTCTTTCAAACTTTGAAAACCTTGACTTGGTTCCTTATAGGATGTTGACATATTGACCACTGCATTGAATGAGCCCATTAAAAGACATGCATATGATACCTAACTAATGGGGCTAGAGTTATTTCAGCTGCCATCGATCATAATACTAGGAGGACTAGTCTTGCTGTTGGATGAGAAAGGGAGATCACTTTCCTGCTCTGAGACCTAAGAGTATGAACACTTGTCAAATGCAGCAAAGCTTTCTGGCTGGTTGCATCCAGACCAGCACCTATGAATTCTGGGGTCTGAGTACAGTAAGTTGTGAGTTGGTGTAACTGACTGTGATGCCCAAATGATGACATAACTCGAGCAAGTAATCCCTTGTCTGACTCAACAGATGCCTGTATGGGGAAGTAAGGATCCAGTTGTCTAAACATGGAAACACCCGGAATCCCAGCAACCATCGCCATGCATTTGGTGAACATCAAGGGGCTGTGGTGAGATCAAAGGGCAGTGATCTGAATTGGCAGGGGCCGGCTCCCAACCAGAAGTGCAGGTATCTTCTGGAGCACCTACTAATTTTGATATGAATTTAAGCATCTTGACCTGTCAAGCACATCCCATCATCCTTTCGTAGAAGAGGTAAACTGGACTGAACCATGACCATCCAGAAATTCAAGTACTTTACACATTGGTGGAGTTTGCCAAGATCGAAAATTGGTCTCAAGTCCCGTCTTCTTTGGCACTAACAAGAATCTTGAATAAGTTCCAGATCCTTGCGGGTCTGGGGGGAATTTCTGGATGACTCTTTTTCTAGCAGCTTTTCTATTTCCAAGGCTGCAGCCTCCATCTGACTGGGTGGATCATCAGGCATATTTTTCAATTTTGTTGAGGGAAATTTGGAAAATGGTATGAGAAAAACCTCTGGATATGATTTTGTGCACCAAGTGTCTATTGTGATGGATCCTAAGGCTTCTGGAAACAGAGATGAGGACCCCCCCCCCCCCGACTGGCTCCAGAGGGCAGCAATCAGGTAAACCTTCAGGACCGTTGGTAAGGCCTGTCAGAGAAGCGGTCTCTGAAGCCCTGGTTCTGTGGAGCACCTCTGCCACAACGGTGGCGTCTTCCATTAGAGTTCCTCCTCTCCCCCTGGAAGAACAATCTCCTTGTGATTCCTAGAAAGGCCCTTGGGACTTCCAGAACCACATCTTTCTACTGCCTCACTGATTCCTGGAGAAAGATCTCTGAGGAGTACAAAAATAAATCAACAGCAGACAGGGTCTTTCCATTTTGCTTACTACTGGAGACGGTTTCTTAACTTTGGGGCTGGACAAAGACAATCCATCAAAGGAAGCACTGATGAATGAAGACTTCAAGGACTCCACAAAATCACACAAGTGTATTCAGGCATGCCTCCGGACCACTATGCCGGTACCCTCAGCCTCGTGAGAGATTAACTTCATGGATGCACTGGAGATGGTCTGTGGGGTGGCCAGTTGTGAAGAAGCTTTCTTGTGGTCCTCCACAGCCATGGACTCCCAAGACAGATATGGAAAGCTCCTTGATCAAATTTCTTTGTAGCCTGGTGAAATACATCAAATAGTTCAGCGACTGGACAGGTTGACAGACGAGATCAGACAGGAGTCCCCGTGGACTATGATGTTTGCAGATGACATTGTGATCTGTAATGAGAGTAGGGAACAGGTGGAGGAGACCCTGGAGAGATGGAGATATGTTCTAGAGAGAAGAGGAACGAAGGACAGAGTATGTGTGTGTGAATGAGAGGGAGGATAGAGGAATGGTGAGGATGCAAGGAGTAGAGGTGGTGAAGGTGGATGAGTTTAAATACTTGGGGTCAATAGTTCAGAGTAACGGTGAGTGTGGAAGAGAGGTTAAGAAGAGAGTACAGGCGGGATGGAGTGGGTGGAGAAGAGTGTCGGGAGTGATTTGTGACAGACGAGTACCTGTAAGAGTGAAAGGGAAGGTCTACAAGAGGGCAGTGAGACCAGCTATGTTATATGGGTTGGAGACAGTGGCATTGACAAAAAGGCAGGAGTTTGAGCTGGATGTGGCAGAATTAAAGATGTTAAGATTTGCACTGGGTGTGATGAGGGTGGACAGGATTAGGAATAAGTATATTAGAGGGTCAGCCCAGGTTGGACGGTTTGGAGACAAAGCCAGAGAGGCACGATTACGTTGGTTTGGACATGTGCTGAGGATGGATGCTGAGTATATTGGGAAAAAGATGCTAAGGATGAAGCTACCGGGTAACAGGAAAAGAGGAAGGCCTAAGATAAGGTTTATGGATGTGGTGAGAGAGGACATGCAGGTGGTTGGTGTGACAGAGCAAGATGCAGAGGACAGGAAGAAATGGAAACAGGTGATATGCTGTGGCGACCCCTAACGGGAACAGCCGAAAGAAGATGATGAGTTCAGCGACTGAAGGGTAAAGGTTGCCAAGACATAAATGCACTTATAGATTCATAGTTTCATAGGTAGGTACTGGGCTATCTGCCTGAAGGCATATATTAGCCCAGTCACATTGTGCGGTATTCACCGCCCCTTTGGTTAGTTCCCTAGGCCCTTGATCTAGCAGCTAGTACCCTTGGCCCCTATCTAGTAGAGCTGTTGGTATGATCCATGGTGTGAACTTTCTGTTACCCATCCACTTGTCAAGGTTCCTCTTGAAGAGTGATAGTGAGGGGCTCTGCCTTATGTAGATCGGGACCTTGTTCCATAGCAAGGGAAGTCTTTGCGAAGGGAATCTATCCCTCCAGCATGTTCTATTCATTGTTGTGCTGAGGTTTATATCCCTAGAGTGTATAGCTCGAGTAGATTTGGTTTTGCTAAGATGGAGCATGTTCAACAGTTCTGAGTTGGACATGGCTCTGTATGTTAGACAGAGATCGCCTCTGAGAAGGTGGTATGCAACAGAGAAAAGCCTTAGTTTTTTCAATCGTGCTGCATAGGGCAACTGTTTGAGGCCAGTAATCCTCTTAGTGAGGTACCTCTGTGGTCTCTCCAGCTGCTGGAGATGCCTAGCCAGACACATTCCAATTGGTGCATTGTACTCAATAATGGGTCTGATGAGGGAAGAGTAGAGGGACACCACTACATCCTTAGATCTTGATGCGAACCCTTTCGTGATCAGATGGGTCACATAGAAGGATTTTCTAACCACCTTGGCAACATGGTTATCAAAGGAAAACTGACTATCTACTTGGATCCCTAGATCCCTTATTACTTCTTCAGATTTCAGGGGGTTACCTCCTATGTGGTAGTTCGCGGGTACTCTTTTTTCCAAAGGGGATTACTACGCATTTTTTAGCATTTAGCTTGAGACCATGGCTTTGACACCATGCATCAGTCTCATTAAGGCCCTTCTGGGGGATATCCATGTCGGCCGGAGACTCTATTATAGCACCCAGTTTGCAGTCGTCCGCAAACTTGGTCAGCCACAGCCCATCAGTGCTTGCCTGTACTTCTGAGAAGTATATGCCAAACAGGAGGGGCCCCAGGACAGAGCCCTGAGGCACACCACTCGTTATTGGTCTGGATTCGGACATAGATCCTGCCACTCTTACTTTGTGGGATCTGTCTGAGAGCCAGTTTGCAATCCATCTTGTGACATAAGGGTTTATGCCCAGGTTGGTGAGTTTATCAATAATACCCGAATGGGGAATGGTGTCAAATGCTTTAGCAAGGTCCCAATCTCTCCATTTATGAGTTCCATAATGATTCACTCCATTGCCTTACAGATCAGACTGGTCAGGCTTATTGGTCGGTAGTTCCCAGGGTCGGTTGTGGGCCCACCCTTGTGCAGCAGAACCACCGTTGCTGTGCGCCATTCTATGGGCACATATCCTGTCAAGAGGCTGAGACTTAACAGGGTATTCAGATGCGGGGTTAATTCATTTTGGAGCTCGCGTATGACACAGCCCGGGACACCATCTGGTCCCATGGAGGCAGTGTTTTTAGCTTTAGATAGAGCATTATTAACCAAAGTATCAGTAATAATTGGAGTTGCACAATCTCCTGGAATAGTAATAGGCCCTGTAGGTGGTGGTGGTGGTGGGGGGGGGGATTTGCACTGAACCTATCAGCCAAGATGCTGGCAATGTCAGTGGGGTCAGTGTATTTTGTTCCATTTTGTACTAGCTCAGAACAGACCTGAGCATTGCCATTTAGGTTTTTGACATAACCATAGAAGGCCTTACGGTTATCCTTGGCATCTTTGGCAACCTTCTTTTCGAAATTGGCTTTAGTTGACTTCATGAGGGCCATCAATTTCTTACTAATGCTGATCAGGGATGATTTTTCTACTTGAGATTTGGCCTTTTTTTGTATAAGTCTCCTCCTTTTGTTGTATAGTTTGCTTATGGCCGGGGTCCACCAGACTGGTTTCTTCTTGCTTAAGGAAGGAGTCTTGGTTTTATTTGGGATAGCACGGTTCATGCAATCCTGAAGATGTATATAAAGTGCCTTGGTGTAGGATTCTGCATCCTGGATATCATTATCCTTCTGTAAGGGAATAGTGAAGCTTTCCACTTCTGACGCAAGTAGTTTGAAGTTTGCTTTGGAAAGGTTTTTTTACTATGGTTTCTTTGACTGGGGGAGGTGGAGGGGTGAAGACGTCCAGGGTTATCAGTTTGTGGTCTGATCTGACAAGAGAGGGAGTGATAACGGGTGTGGTACAATGGGCGCCCATATTTGTGATGACTAAATCCAATATGTTGTCCCCTCTAGTGGGAGAGCATACCAGTTGTTCAAGGGCATTTGAATTTATAAATTCTATGAACCACTGGGCATAGGAGTTAGAACTCTGGTAGTTCGCCCAGTCTATACCAGGGTAGTTGAAATCACCCAAAATTATGATGTTGGGTAGGACCTTTATATTTTCCAATGCCTCAAGGAATGCTGAGTGAGCATCTTGGGACATGGTGGGCGATCTATAATAGGCTATGACTTGAAATGTGGTTTTGCCTGCTGATAGTTGCACATGGATGATCTCTGGGGCATCATGCTACACCACTAACCTGGAGATGTGGGTATCCTTGATGAATATGGATACACCTCCGCCCTTTGTACTGTGATCCGGTAACTGAGGCCAGAAGGCATGATATGAATTGTAACCTGGTAGTGCTGGGGTGCTCTCTGGAGCACTGAACCAGGTTTCCGTCACTGCACAAACATCAATTTTCTCCATACTGAGGAGTGCCTTGAGTGCATGCATTTTGAGGTTGAGACTTCTGGCATTGAGTAGCATTACTCTTAGTTTTTGGTTACCTGTGCTGGTTACAGTGGTTGGTTTGTCCTTTGAGCCTTGCCTAAAAAAGGCACTATGGGGACGGCAAGAGCCTTGGCCAGTATTTGAAAGCCTAGGGGTGACAGGTGCAAACCATCTCTGGCGAAACAGCGAGGCTGGTCTATCATGTCATCCCAGGCAGACAGACACTGGATCCCTTTAGAATGACACCAGAAGCTTGGCCAATTGCTGAAATTGATCATTTTGTCTTTGTACTGTGGTATCATTCTAGGTGAAGGTAGTATGCTATTCAAGGTCAGGGTCATACCAGCTTGGGCTACATGATCAGAGAGCTCCTCAATGTCTCTTTTCATGTAGTCCAGGAAGGTCCGCCTTAGATCATTCACACCAACATGTACAATGATAGTGTCATACTTGTACTTGTTCTGGAGCGACCTAAGTGCCTGTGTTATGTGGCGGATCCTAGCACCAGACAGGCAGCTGACAGTAACGTTCTCCTTGTTCAGCCTGGTGAGTGGAACATCTGTGTGCCTTACTATAGAGTCTCCTATTACTAGCATGTTGGGTATGGTGTTTTGCCTTAGGGGCTGTCGTAAGGCACACTGCTGAGGTGAATTATGTGTTTTCTGGCTTGTGTTTGGAGGTGCAGGTTGCTTGCTTGTCTACTTGGCAGGGCACTGTTTCTTTTTCAGATTGGTACCTAGTGCCTCCAAATATGTTTTTGTGTATTTATGTGTATGTTTTGCCGGTGCTTGTTTTGTAGTTCCATGTGTGACTGGTGGTGTGATGGTAGTGTCTCTCTTCTCCTCTTGAATGTCTGTTACAGTCATGGGTTGAGAGCGCTTAGCCTCCAGTCTGGCTGTGTATTTGCATCTCTCACAAGTGTTTGTGTCTATCCGCGGTGGTGGTGCTGCAGTAGCGTTGTCGCCTCACAGTAAGATGCTGTCCGGTTCGATTCTCAGCTAGAGCATCTTCTGCTTGGAGACATGCGTGAATGGGCGTACCTTCGTTGAAGGCTGTGCGTCAGGGCTGGTAACTCGGCACGTAAAAATCAACTACCAATCATTAGCGGACCGGAGTTCCGCTGTGGCGACCCCTAACAGGGAAAAGCGGAAAGACACAACAACACGTGTTGTGTCTAGAGGTAAAAGGAGAGGGTTGTCTGTATACATGAGGCAGTTGTGACATTGCCTCAGGATGCCCAATTCCACCAGATGAACTGGAGAGTACACCTGAAGCTGACCTCTGGACATGCTTGGAAATGTAAATTTCACTTGTCTTGCAGACAGTCGTGGATCTTATGCTGTATTATAATAGTGCTGTCTAAGAGATTTGGAAAATAACTGTGCTGTCTAGATTTGGACAAGTGCTGATTTGGGTTATGCAAGTGCTGCAATAAGAGCAGTTGATCTGAAGCACTTGAGTTGAGGCTTGTCTAGTTCTAAGGGAAAATTTGCAGAGCAGACTTTGTGGAGCCAGGAATAGTATACCCCAGCTGCCCGATGCTGCTCTGTGCGCAAGACCGCGCAAAAAGAGAGTTGCAGGGTTTTAAAAGAGAGAGAGGATCAAGGAGTTTGGAATTCACCCAAAATGGCCAATAAAACTACAGTTTATAGGCAGTAACCACTCCTACAGGGACAGGCAGGCTGCTCAGTGTTAACCACTGCCACTGGTGAACACAGAGACTTCCCTTTAGTTCAAGTAAGCACTGGTGAACACAGAGACTTCCCTTTAGCCCAAGTAAGCACTTGCCAAACCTGTCCAATGCCCCTGACTTTCTATTAGGAGGGTGGACATATAAGCTCTTTTCTGCAAGCTCTCTTATTAGCTACTGCCACCACCATGGCATATATTGGGACTCCCTTGCTCCAGAGGGCCCCATCTTTAGTAGGAGCTAGAAACTTGCCAGATCACAGGTATAAGGTTTCTTTGTATCGGGTTCCTTCCATGCTCAGTGTGAGATAAGCTCGATTAACTCATCAGCTGGAGGAGCCATCAAGACATAGCCAGTCCAGTCCCAAAAAACACCAGAAACACTGACTCCTCTTGGAAAGGGATATTGGAGGACCATCCACCTCTCTGATTAACAAGTTCTAGAATCTCTCCAAATGGACATCAGGTGGAAATCTGGGGGACCCTTCCCCTTTGTTGAAGTCTGTGTCTTCAGTGACAGATTTCTGAGGGGAATCTAGGTGTATAAAGCTATCGCAAACTGCAAATGCTCAAGAGCAGAAATCCACATCTGAAGAATGTGCTGGCAAATGAGATCGGAGGTATACCAGGACAGTGGGGCATTACGGGTAAAAAGATGAACTCAAGAGCTGGATCTCTAAGTCTACTAAAAGTGGCCAAGTTGGATCCGAGGTCAGATCCAAAACCCATAAGTTGAGGAATGAATGAAAATAACATCAGTTTGAAGGTTATCCATTCTAAGATGCATAGCACAGCCTATCCTTCTATTTACACAAAGAGCCATCTACTTTTTTTCTTATCTTTGGTTCCTCTCCCAGACGTAGAAAACGTCTTGAATGCTTTTGGAAAACACTATCTTTTGGTCAGTGAAATAAAAAGTATTCTGTTTTTATTGCCCTCATCAGCCTGTCTCCACAGATACATGAGAAAGAGATACACAGTTGCCTTCAGTTACAGCCTTCTCATACTGCACCTGAACATTTGTTTGCTAGAGGAAAAGTTTTCATTACATTCAGTGTTCTTTTATTTACTTGCTTCCATTTAAAACTTGTTAGATCAAGTCAAGACCCTTAATCCAGTCTTTCCCTATGCAAAAGAAAGAAAAAGCACATCAGTTTTACTTGTATCATGCTCTTTTATCCAGGATTTCTTCTCTTTTTATATTGCACTGCCTAAGTTCCTTAAAACTGAACAAGATGAAAGAAAGAAGGAATAAATCTCTCTATTACACACAAAAATAAGCAAAAAATCTTTATGTAATAGAGTATGTCACATTTTATAACAATGCTGTTGAGAACAAAAAATGTTTACTTACACTTACCTCTTTCCTTCCTCTTTTCCTTTCCTTATTCCAGACAATGACAAAGTAGGGCATATAATTTGGAATCCCCTGTCCCCTACAAATTTAACAAAGTCAAGTCCATTATTTCCAGGTTTCCTTGTTCCACCATATTTCACAAATGTGATTGATACTTTACAATCTCACATGTATTCATTATTTTCCGACTTGCTGGTTTCCTTCCTGTTGATTTGCATCTTCCAACTCCAGTATCTGGTTCATTTCCAATGTACTCATGTTTTTTCTAGTCAACTTCTATGCTTTTTTCTGCCTCTCAAGCATTTTCCTTTGGAATGCTGGAAAAGGTTTCAGTCGCTCTCTGAGCTTTATTACCAGAAGCAGCAAAATACAGTTTTGTACCTACCATAAATGTAGATGTTCGAGTGTATACCCTGCTGCAGTCATCACACTTGGGTTATCCTGCCATCAGGCGGTCCCGCAGTCGGCCCGAATTCCAAAGTCTTGGTCCGGCGTCGGTTGCTGTCGCTTCTTCCCTGACATCAGTGCTCCAGGGGTATATAAGAGGCATCCGACGCCATTTTCTTCAGTTTTTCTTGCCCCAGATGTCAGGTGCCCCCCCAAATGTGGTCAGTAGATAGTACCAATAATAAAAGTTTAGCACAAACAAAACATCCCTCCAGCTATAAGCAAATACACCACAAAGGTTGTATCAGATTTTAAGGTATTGAAAGGTTTCAGTTAGGTCAGAGGGGATGGAGGGAGGGTAACCTGGACTGCAGCAGGGTATACACTCGAATATCTACATTTATGGTAGGTACAAAACTGTACTATGTTCATCGTGTTACCCTGCTGCAGTCATCACACGTGGGTTGAATCCCAAAGCTAAGGATGGGAGGTGGAGTCAAACAGGGTTAGAGGAGGCTAGAAGGCCCTACAAAACTGCAGTGGCGAAGCCAGCTCTAGACTTAGAGTAAAGTGGTAAGTGATAGTGTTTGGTGAAGGTGTGTACTGAACTCCAAGTTGCAGCTTCCAGAATATCCTTGGTTGGCACCCCCCTGAGGAAGGCTGTAGATGTAGCTGCTGCCCTGGTGGAGTGGGGCCTTATGCTAGCAGGAACTGGTTTTCCATGATGGGTGTAGCAAAAACGTATGCAATGTCCTATCCATTTGGATATGGTCTGTTTTGAGATAGCCTTTCCTTGTGATGCTGTAGCATAGGATACAAGAAGCTGGTCAGATTTTCTGAAAACCTTAGTTTTATCCAAGTAGTAACGTAGTTGCCTGTGAATGTCCAAGGAGTGCAGGAGTCTTTCTCCTTTGTTCTGTGGATTTGGGAAGAAAGTGGGTAAATGGATGGTTTGATTTAGAGACTCACTGGATACCACCTTTGGCATAAAGGAGGGGTTAGTTCGTAGAGAATCTGTCTTGATGAAAAATGAGGAAAGGCTCTACTGCCATTAGTGCCTGTAGCTCTGAGACTCTTCTGGCTGAAGTAATTGCTAGCAGCAGGGCAGTCTTCCATGATATAAACTTTAAATCAGCTGAGAAAGCTGGCTCAAAAGGTGGCAGCGTAAGTTTTTCCAGAACAAAGTTGAGGCCCCAAGTTGGTGTTGGTGCTGTCCTGGGAGGCCTAATGTTTTTGGCCCCTCTGAGGTACTGCCTTAGAAGTGGATGTGAAAATAAGGGAGGATCTGTGTTGTAGTGAGCTGAAATAGCTGAGGCGTGGATTTTAATAGATGAAAAAGAAAGTCCTTTGTGTAACATCTCAGTTAAATATTGTAGAATCTGAGGTATGTCCGGCTCAAGGGTATGTTGGCCTTTAGCTTGGTTCCAGGCGCAAAATCTTGTCCATTTGTCTGAGTAGGCTTTCCTGGTGCTGGGCCTCCTGGCCTCCAGAATGACATCCATAACAGCTTGTGACAGAGGAGCTGGCTGGTTGCTTAGGTGATTTGCCATGCAGCCAAATTTAAGGTTTTGAGCTGGTTGTGTAGAATCTGTCTTGCTGTGTGAGCAGATGAGGAATTTGTGGTAAAATCCATGGTGGGCCGTGGGCCATGTTCCTTAGTAGTGGGTACCAGTGCTGGCGTGGCCAGTCTGGGGCAATGAGTATCATTCGGGGTCTCTCCATCCTGACTTTCAGCAGCACCTTTGTGAGAAGGGGCAATGGAGGAAAGGCATATACTGTCAGCATTTTCCAACTGAATGAGAGTGCATCCACTTTCCAAGCTTGGAGGTGAAAAGTCCTGGTGCAATATTTTGATAGCGGATAGTTTTGGGGGTTGGCAAACAGGTCTATGTCTGGGCGCCCCCATTTTTGAGTTAACATTGCAAATACTTGTGGATTCAGTTTCCACTCGTGAGGATCCATGATGTTCCTGCTTAGGTCGTCTGCCAATGTATTCTTTTTTCCCAGGCAGGAATTGAGCTTGTAATTAAACTTAGTAAGCCAGTGCTGTGTTCCACAAGGTCATTGCTTGCCTGCGTAGAGGGTAGGAGTGTGTACCCCCCTTGCTTGTTTATGTACCACATTACTGTGGTGTTGTCTGTCCTTATTATAAGCTGCCCTGGATGTAAGAGGTCCTTGAAGGCTGTCAGAGCATTCTGTACAGTTAGCATTTCTTCTTGATTGATGTGCAGATTTCTTTG
Source organism: Protopterus annectens (assembly GCF_019279795.1). Lineage (NCBI taxonomy): Eukaryota > Metazoa > Chordata > Ceratodontiformes > Protopteridae > Protopterus > Protopterus annectens. Next base: position 661,168,800 of record NC_056733.1, on the reverse strand, counting down.
TTCTGCAGTCCATATGCCTTGAACGCACTGTCCTGCCATGTGTGCCCCCCAGGCATAGTCCGATGCATCTGTTGTCATAGTTTGCCTGGCTGGGGGTAAGGTGAAAGGCTGACCCTTGTTGAGGTGACATGCCTGTGACCACCATAGAAACTCCTGTTGAAGGCAGGGAATGAGAGGTATCATTGTTTCCAAGCTGTGGCTGTGTTGAGTCCATACACTTTTCAGGTACCATTGTAATTTCCTCATATGCAGTTTTGCAAATGGTATTAGTAGTATGCAAGATGCCATGAAGCCCAAGGCCTGCAGAATTTTTCTTGCAGGTAGTTGGGTCATTGTTGCCATTATTTTGAAGTATTGAGTTAGTTGTAGTTGTTTGTCTGGCATCAGATAAGCCATCTGGGCCGTTGTATTCAAGCTGGCACCCAGGAATGTCATATTTTGTGAGGGCACTAGTTTTGATTTCTTTTCATTTACTGTGTACCCTAGGCAACTTAGGTGTTTTACAAAAGCCAGATGTTGTAAGAGAATGTCCTTGCTTTCTGCTTGGATGAGGCAGTCATCCCGGTATGGGTATGTTTGAATTCCTCTTTGTCTGCAGTATGCAATTACTGGTACCAGGCATTTTGTGAAGACCCTGGGCGCAGTAGATAAGCCAAAGGGCAGTGCAGAGAATTGGTAATGGGTTGAGCCTGCAATGAAACTGAGGTATCTTCTGCAATTTTGTCTGATAGGGACATGCAGGTATGCCCTCATTGAGGTCCAACGTTACTAGCCAAGGTTTAAGTCATTGTGTTTGTCTTCTAGTAGTTTGGGACCTGTCTTCTCCTCCCTTCTGTGTTGCAATGCCCCATTGGCGAGGTTTGTAAGGGATTTGTGCTTGACCTCTGCCCCTTGGGCATCTGTATTTACCCCTCTGTGGTCTGTCAGAAGCTGGAAAGGACCAATTTTTTTGTTGGCCAATTTCTGCTGAAGCGTGGGGGTTGTACCTGTAAGAAATCTTTGACCGTCTGCATAGATTTTGCCTTATCCTCCATTTTCTTTAAAACCTCTTCTGCTTTAACTCCAAATAAGACATCCTGCTATAAGGGTGCATCTAGTAACTTTGCTTTAACATGATCAGGCAGAGTTTGTTCCTTTAACCAAGCATGCCTACACGTATAACAGACCCAGTAACAGCTGCTCTACAGGAAGCTTTCAAGGAATCAAATCCACATTGTAAAATATGTTTGCCCACCTGTTCAGCTGCATGCAACAGATCCTGCATTTCTTGGAATTCAGACTGTTGAGGGTGTGTGCTCATCTTTTGTTTTATTTGAGACATTAGGAATTGCTGGTATTTCAGCATGTGAAATTGACAGTTTAGTGCTCTCATAGCTAGAGTAGCTGAGGTGTAAACCTTCTTCCCCCACCTATCTAGTGCTCTGGAGTCCCTTTCAGAGGGTACAGGATTTTTAGCCATAGAAGCCTTAGCCCCTTTGGGACTCTGGGAGATTGTCTCTGGGTCAGCAACAGGGCTTTTGTAAAGGAATTTGTGTGAGTCAGGCACTCTATAATATCTGACTGGTTTGGCTGGAGCAGGAGGCAGAGAATCTGGATTTAGACTAGATTCTAAGTAAACATCATCCACAATGTCTAAAACTGGAGGGATAGCAAGTGGTCTGTGCTGGGGGAGTAAAAGAAACTCTCGGAGCCTTTTCTTTTGAGTCGGAGTAGTCCTGACCTTCCCAGTGGAAATGTTCCCTCATGGTATGTAAGGTTTCCCCAAAGGAATAGTCTTCAGGGGGAGAAGCTGAGGGAACGGAATCTTCAGCATCAGAATCTTCATAAGGGGGAAAGGAGTAATCCTGTTCCTCAGAGGAGCCTGAGGAAATAGACACTTGATCAGAGGAGGCATAATCCTCCTCTTGTCTAGGCCTTTTGTCTGGGGAAGGTTGGGAACCCCTGATTAAGGAAATCAAGTCTTCAGCCATTTTAAGCATCTGTTTCTTAGGCATGGGGCCTTGAACTGGAGACTGATGTGCAGTCTTTTTTGGTTTTAGAGGAGTCTTAGGCTTAGCATAAGATTTTATGGAGAGAGTAGTCGGTCTGAAGACACCTTCTGTAACAGAAGGTGTTTCCACAGCACCGGCTTCTCCTTCTGCAATGTTGTCGGTAGGGCCTAAAGAAAATGGCTGCGGCGGCCTAGAACTCTCTGCTTGAGAATCCGAAGTGGTCTGGGGTTCCAATTCTGCCGTCGTCAGGGGCTGCGTAGGCGCCTCACTGAAAACCGGAGAACCAGCGACCAGCCCAGCCGAGGCCTCGGAGTCTGGCTTGGATCTAGGCTGCCTGTCTTTATCTTTGCGTTTTTTATGCACGCCGGTAGTCGTTTGCTCCAACGGCGTAGTGTAATTAAATTTCCTACCGAAGTAGTGTTGTGCGAAATCAAAGCGTCGCTTTATAGTTTGCTTATTGAACCTAGCACAAAACCGACAACCAGTGACGTCGTGGTCTGGGCCTATGCAAGGTATACAATAAGAATGAAAGTCCTTATGAGGTATTTGCTACCCACACGAAATGCAATTGTTAACTTTTTCTGACATCGGACTGAGGCAAGAAAAGGTTCCCCAACGGGGTACTTAGCTTTGAAGACTTCGGATTGAAATTCGATTCGAAAATCTCAGGTGTCGGCCGACCGGCACTTGCGAACTGCTTCTGCTTCGGGCACCGCGCGGCAAGAAAGACTGAAGAAAATGGCGTTGGATGCCTCTTATATACCCCTGGCGCACTGACGTCAGGGAAGAAGCGACAGCAACCGATGCCGGACCAAGACTTTGGAATTCGGGCCGACTGCGGGACCGCCTGATGGCAGGATAACCCAAGTGTGATGACTGCAGCAGGGTAACACGATGAACATCATTAGTATTCCCTTCTGTTTGATGGCTCACTTTTTGTTGGACAGACTTTTACTTCTTCCTTAGCATGTTTTGCATCAAAAAGAAAATACTAACTGTACACCAGGCAGAAGAAGAGTAATCATTTTCCAGAAACACTTGACTGTCTACGTTTAGTACTTTGTCTCTCTGCTACAGTTTTGTCAGAATCAACTCTTTCTGCTGGTGGGATTGCATCTTTACTTTTCAAGGTCTTGGATACTTTCTCATGGACAGGTCTACAGCATACATGTAATGTGCTCTTTCAATTGACAACTCTTAGTTGTGGAATACCAGTCCAGTTGCTTATTTGTGCTTTCATAAAATTAATATACAATCTGTTCCTTCCAGTTTTGCTGGTACAGCAGAAAACTTCTGGTTTACCCTATGTGCTCTGTCATCTAATTCTGCCATTTTTTGAAACATCTCTTCTTGAGCAGGCTCATACTCAGCCAGCCTTTTCTTCCTTTCGTCCTCTGATTTTTGCAGTTTATCTATCAGCTCATCTGAATATCTGTTTAAAGTTTTTTCCATTTTTTCCAGACTTTTATTACTCCAACTGATGCACTCCTTAAGTTATTCACTTTTTAATCAGCTTTGAGCACATTTGACTTGTTTTTTCCTGTAGAAGTCATGTCTTGCATCAACCTGGATCATGATCTGCTTTTTGCTGAACAGCTGCAGGATTCTTCCCAGCCAGTGTTTTCTCCTCACCTTTTGTGGTTGATTTTCATTCAGATTCTCTAAATGTCTTCTTTGCTAGCATCCAGACAGTGCACTTACTAACCAGTAACTGAAATTTGCCCAAAAAGACAAATTCACTGGCTCTCTCTTCAGAGTTTCTGTTTTCACACTGGGAGAGCTGAAATTAAGCAGTTACTCAGTGTGCAGCCATATTGGAACTTCCACTGAGTGAGATTGTGCTGAAATGCTATATCCCAGGCTACCACTGCTAATCTTCACAGAGTATATTATCTTGAAAACCTCCCCCAGTGTACATACCACATCACTGTGGTGTCTGCCACAACTTATAGCAGACCTGTGGGCCGCAGATGATTGAGAAATCTGAGTGCATTTATGACTGCCAACATCTCTTATGTTTGTGTGCTTTAGTCTGCCTTTTTTGTTTCAAGGACCCTACACTTTTATCCCCTTAGACATAGCTACCCAAGCAAAATCTGAGGCATCCATTGGAGCTGGAAGGGAGAATGGGAGGTCTGGATTTAGATAAAACTGGCCTCTCCACCATAGCAGTTCCCTTTTTTTTACAAATCTCAAAATTAGAATTTGACATGTCAGGGGGTGTAAATGTTAGGAACAAAACAGTCTTATGTACTAATAAAATCTCTCTCATGGAGTCTGGTTAGAGGAATCATGAGAATAATAGGTACCACGAATCCTAGTATCCTGAGAAATTCCCCTAAGTCCTGGACTGAGCAGAAAATCTCAGGAACAGATCTAGATATAGATATTTTTTCCTATACAAGAAGAGCTCTTTGAAATTAAGTATCTAAGAGACACCAGGAGTACAACCCTGTAGGAATGGTGTCAAACAAGACTTCAGAAAGTTATCCTGGAAGCAGAGTCCGCAAAGGAGATCTCTTATCCATGTAAGAGATTCTTGACACCTTGATAAGAACTTTGCAAAGATAAGTCATCCAAACAAGGGAAAATGTGAATGCCTTACAGTCTTGCAGCAGGCCATCTCTAGAGCTAGACCTTTGCGAACAACCTTAGAGCAAATGTATAATGCAAAGGGTTGCACAGAAAACTGACAGTATAAGTCAGACACAGAAAATCTTAAAAAAATATTTGAAATCTGAGACTATAGAAATATGATAAGCATCCTAAACTTATAAAAAAAAAACAGAAAAGGGGACTAAGAGTAAACAGGCTGTGAAGGGATAGCACTTTGAACTTTGTGACTTTCACAAACTGACTGAGAAAGGACAGGTCTAGGACTGGTCTCCATAAGATTTATTTCCTTGGTATCAGAAATATTTTTAATAAAAGCCTCTTCCTATTAGAGAAAGGGGGAAAATGTTCTATAAGCCCACCCCCCCATGCTAAATGACAGGAGGGAAAAAGCAGTTTGATCTGGTGATGACAAGAAATACCCAGAAAAGGAGGTAGGGGGACTCTCACTGCCATCTGTACCCCCTGATGGATCATTCACAGAGCGTATTTCCCTGAGAATATCTGTTGTCAAGGAGAGAAATGGAGAGAGAGATTTGGGGAAGACTTGAAAGCTTGCCAGGGTGGGGATGACAATTTGTAGATAGTCATTCAAACTTGCAGGATTGTCCTAGTTTCTGGGAATCTCCCCCCTTTCTTTTTTGGAGCCTCATTGCCATTGCTTTTTGAACATCTGCTTGCCAGAAGATTGCTGGGTCTGTTTATTTTGTTTTTTATAACAAGGTCCTGAGATAGGTGTGAAACCTTTAAGAATCTGGGAGAAGGATGGCTGAAAAATCACATTCACGCCTTGAATCAGTTTCTCTCTTCCACCACACTTTTTCAGGACCTCAGCAGTAGATTGTCCAACAACCTTCCTATGAAAAGGAGAATTCAAAATGTCAGCATTAATACCCTCAGGAAAATTTTCAGTGTATCACTATGTAAACCTGTTTCATAAAAGGTCCAGTAGCAGTTGCTCTGAAAGGAAATCAACTGAGTCATAAGCACATTTCAGACAGTGTTTGTTCAGCTGAGATACAAAAGTAAGTGTATTCAGAGAAGATTTTCTCTCAGTAGGGGGAAATGTCTCTATAGTATTTTTCATATTCTCATATGAAGTGAGAGGTGAATATTTCTTCCCCAAATCATTCAAAGACATTCCCACCCTTGTCAGAAGGGGTAGGATTAGCATTTACCAAACATTTATCTGCAGCATGTTTGCCAAGGAAATCATTGCATGGTCAGTTCTGGGATTAGAAGGTAAAAGACTGTACAAGTTCCTCAGTCTTACAAATCATCAATTCTGCTGTCAGACACATCACAGGCTGTAATAAAAACGAAATCCAAAGCTGGGAATATAGCAGGAACAGGACTAGAAATTTCAGTTGTAATGAATCAACATTTTTTTTTTCATAAACACTGGAATGTCCAGTATCTGACAGCCTGGGAAGATATGATTGACAGACCACGATGCTTTGCTAAAGATGGTCTGCATCTGTCTCACTTGGGCTTCAGGCTTCTGGCAAAGGCCCTTGCCTCCCCCATATTGCCTTTTTTAGGAAAAGTCCTGAGGTCAATAAAACCAACATAAAAATTTCAACAAAATGCAAATTAAAGATCATGCTGCTAAATGTTAGGAGTCTAAACATGAAACTGCACTCATTGCAAGCATTCTTAACCCTGAAAGATGCTGACGTGTGCAGTCACAGAAACCTGGTTCAAAGTTGCAGACAGCACCCCAAACTTACCTGGTTACTCATCCTATCATACAATCAGACCCTAAACTGTGGGCAGCAAAGCCAAAGGAGGTGGAGTTTCAATATATATTAAAGATGCACACTCCTCCAGGCTGGTCAAACAGTATGACACACAGGAGACGCTAAAGGTGCAGTTAACTGATGACAAGACCCCTATTCAAATCATATCTAGCTGCAGGCCACCAAATTTGACTCAAAATGCCCAAATTCCACCTATCTGGACCTCTTGAAATCTCTCAAGAGTCAACCTTTTACCCTGATCCAGAGCGAGTTTAACTACCCAACCACAGACTAGAAAAACTACTCATGCCAAAATGCAAATGCCCAGAGATTCCTTGATTTTATCAATGCAAACGCCCTGGAATAGCTAGTCGATACCCCCACAAGAGGTAATAATATCTTGGATTTGGTATTAACCAACCTGAGTAACCACTGTAGCACCCCTACAGTATCATCCTCCCTGGCAAGATCCTACCATAAAGTGGTCATTTTTGAAGTCAGCATTTCCCCTGACCCCCCCCCCCCCCCAGCTAAGGTCAAACAAAAAAACTTCTCCAAAGCTGATTACAACCTCCTGAGGGATTATATAAACAGCTTCATGGCCCCCACCCCTCTGTTAGAACTGGCACCAATGTCCAAATCTACACCAAAGTACTATACGAGCACTTATATAGATGCATGGAATCAGGAATACCTGACAGGACAAAATCATCCTCCATAAGGAAGAGTAAACCTGTATGCTGGACATCCGCACTAAATAAACTATATAACAAAAGGAAAAAAATTGCTGTCCAGGACTAAGAAGGAGCAGGTGCCCAAATGGAAGCAATCGCTCCTTAGCCTGAACAAGCAAATAAGAGCACTAATGAAATCCTCTACAGCAAACTTTGAGTCCAAATTGGCCACAACTGCTAGAGACAATCAAAAGGCCTTCTTCACATATGTCCGCAATCTCAAAGGAAGCACTCAGATCTGCTCAGAACTGTTGGTCAAGGACACCACATACACAAATGCTGTAGATATAAGCCAACCTACTGGCTGACAGATTCACCAAAAACTTCACCCCTCTCTGTCCCCTCATCAGTGAATCAGGACATCCCCAGTACCTGCCCCCCTCTCCTTATCTCTAGGGAACAGGTCATCACTGCCCTCTCAAAGGCAAAAAATACAGCCTCCATGGGACCCGATAACATCCCAGGCTGCATATTACATGAACTCAGGCATAAACTTGCAGCACCATTAGGCACCCTATTCAACCAAAGCTTGAGTACCGGCTTTGTCCCAGCCGAGTGGAGGACAGCCACTGTCATCCCTTTACACAAAGGTGGAGTGTCCACCGATCTGGGAAATTATAGACCCATCAGCCTAACTAGCCTGATCTGCAAGACCATGGAAGGCCATGGAACAGATTATCATGTACCTCATTAACAGGACATTGGCAACCTTCAAACACTTGACCCCACACAGTTTGCTTTGTCAAGGGGCAGTCACGTCTGTTAAATCTGGTCAACTTCTTTGAGACAGTCACCAAAGCCATGGACGAGGGGAAGACTGCGTACACTGCCTACCTTAACCTGGCCAAAGCCATCAACACTATTCCCCACTCGGTGATAATAGATAAACTCTCTCAACTACGCATCAATCCATATGTTATCAGATGGGTAGCAAAACGGCTCACTGATAGAACCTACTTAAAATCGGGGAAGCCACCTCAAGCAGTAGATCAGTAATGAGCGGCGTACCCCAGAGATCGGTCTTGGGGCCTCTGTTATTCAGCATATACTTCTCTGAGGTGCAGGCCAAAACCAGTGGGCTATGGTTGACCAAGTTTAAAGATGACTGCAAGATGGGTATGGTCATCAATTCCCCAAGTGATGTGGATGTCCTCCCAAAGGGTCTCACCCAAACAAATGACTGGTGTCAGAAAAATGGCCTCAAGACGAATGCCAAAAAAATGCATAGTCATCCCCTTTGAGGAGAGTGACGTCCCCACATATTATCACATTAATAACAATGTCCTAAGCACGCAATGAGTCGTGAGGGATTTGGGCACCCAGATTGATAGCAACCTGACTTTTGACCACCATTGTTGCTTCCATTATACGGAAAGCTTTCTACATGGCCCACCTCATAAGTAAGGGTATCTCATCCAGGGAAAAGGAAGTCATAACATCCCTGTATTCTTCCCTTATAAGGACAATTATTGAGTACAATGCCCTCTTCGGCATGTACCTCGCCAAGCACATGCAGCAGCTGGAGAGACCACAGAGGTTCCTCACAAGAAGAATCCAGGCCATCATACATATACCCTACACAGACAGGCTAAAAGCTATGTCCCCCTACTCAGTTTCATACAGAATCCTCAAGAGATGACCTTTGTCTGGAATACAAAGCAATCTCAGACCCCGCCTTGATGGGACTGCATATCCGCAAGTCAAGCTCCACTTGAGTAACCCGTACACATGACCTCAACCTGATCTCTGTCATCAAAAGGGCTTTCTGGCGGGACAGATTTGTGTCCCAGAGACTCCCTCATCTAAGGAATAGACTTCCATCTCCACGTCAAGCAGAGTGCCTCAATAACCCTTACCAGGTGCAACCTAGATAACTGGATGGGAAACAGAAAATACATTCCTGGGATTCCACCTGTGTCCCTGCTGGACAGGGCCTTTGGGTGCTGACTTGTCTAAACATGGGCTAAACTCTTGGCTAGGCTTAAAATGGCCTCAATGTGAATAGCCTAGTAACTTCTTATGATCCTATGTCATTTTGCTCTCATTGAAACAATTAATTCATCTTAAATATGGTTTCAGAAAAAGAAAACTCTTCTAATGGACCATCAGAAGAAGCACTCTCATAAGAATCAGTAACCTGAGGACATACAACAGAAGCTGTACCCTTAACATCATTTCCCTATTCATTAGGCTGAAAATCCTCAGAAAATGAAGATTTCCTTTTCCTTTTACAAGTAAAACCAGAATGAGAGGGGGAAAGAACCTGAAATAAACCCGGGGCCAAGTACAATATCTCACCCATGTCTAAAATAACTGAGAGAGGAGGTGATAAATGTTTAAGTTTCTGTTACTTTTTAACAGGAATTTCTATGGAAGCAGACCAACATTTATCAGGCATATCACTCCAGGGGGACAGCCAATCCCAGTCTGGCTAGGCAGAGAGGCATTCCATGCTCCTTCCTCCATGACCAACAAGACACTCTCTCTCTCTCCCATGCCCACTAAAAACACTCTAATACCTGCAGAAGACGTGTCTATCCCCCAGTCCATGGTGGCTGATAGGACTATACAAGAGGAAACCAAGGAAGATGATGAGTGGTCCGAGGGAGCAAAAATGGCCACAGCAGAGTCACTCACTCATCTTAGACAAAGACATATTCGAAGCTTGCTGAAAGGGCAAAGGCTATCTGGAAATAATGTTTTTTTTTTTTTTGTGGCTGGAGGAAGGAAAAAAAAAGGAACTGGTAAGTTCTTCAGTAGTGAAATTGAGAATTAAGCCTGAAGTCTGAATATCACTGAAAACAGTAGCCAGTAAGAAAAAAGTATCAAAAAAGTACTGTTTTAAACATAAAACACCATAACATGCACAATATATACTTAACCCAGCCATAAATACAACTTAATAAAAGTTTTCATCACAATACTTGTATAAGTTTTACTCTAAAGTAAAACCACATAATTTCAACTGACTGAAAAGTCATGTGACAGTGCAATACACAAAATAAGCAGCATAAAATAATATAATTCACAGAAAAAAAGTAATGTTTCTGTCAAAAAAACAGAAATGGAAGATTTTTCCCCAAAGAGAACTTATCTGCCCAGCAATGGAGAAAAGCTAGCTGACCATCAATTCTTGAAAGCCCCCAAGGTGACTGCTCTTCGGTGGCAGAAAAGCTCTGAAGGGTTTAGTGTCCAGACCATTGATTTTCTACAGCACTGCTCTAGTTGTCAACAGTCTGGGATCATGGAAGGTGTCCCTAAGCTTTAGAAGCTGGTCAACTGTTATATCCTATGTAGGATATTTAACCCATATGGGAAAGCTACTGCAGAAGTAATCAAATGATGAACATTTAGCACCACTTTACAGATAGACATTTACCCCTAGTCCAGTAGATATGAATAAGTTCTGCATCCTTGTTGTTTTGTTGGAACAGGCTGGATGACTGTTTTTTTTTTTTCTAGACATTTTTCATGACATACTCCTTCCGACTAGGTGGAATGTCAGGGAGCTACTTTCCGGGAGGTGGGGGAGAGAGGGAATGTAATAACCTCTGGAAATTATGTTTAGCACCCAGATATTCTTTGCTAGCTTTGTCCAGGCATCTAGGTGCAATGACAATCAACCCCCACACTGCCTCTAGAATAGACAGTTGGGCAGGGTTTCAGGAGCACTGATAGGGCCCATCAGAGAAAGGGTCTTTGAAGTCCTGATTCTGTGGACCCCTCTGCCCCTTAGGTGGCACCTTTCATTGATCCGTCGTCCTCTGCCTCTGGATGAAGAGTCATCATGTGAATCTGGGAGAAAGCCCCGAGACTTTTTGAACCATACTTTCTTCCCGCTATGTTGGTTCCTTGAAAAAGGTCTCTGAGGGAGAGAAAACATGATCCATACAGCAGACAATGTGTCGTGCCCTCTTGCTCACTGTGGTTAAGTGCATCCTTTACCAATGATCGAAACAATGAAGACCCACTGAAGGGGTAATTGGTATAAGACCCCTTAAAGGATTACACAAACCTGCAAAGCCTCAACCAGGCTTGTCTCCTTACAACTGCTTGAGAGGTATCTTCTGGAGTGTTGGAAATCAACCTCATCGATGAGTTAGCCAAAGATGCAAGAGTCTATAACAGGGGAGACCTTCCTAAAGTCCTCCTCTGACATGCACTCAGACACAGAAAGTACAGTTGTGTACACTTACCATAAATGTAGATGTTCAATTGTATTCACGGTTGCAGTCATCACATTTGGGTTATCTGCTTGCAGTAGCCCTCAGTTGGCCTGATTATCAAAGTCTTGGGTCCTGCATCGGTTGCTGTCTCATCTTCCATGGCGTCAGGTAGTCAAGGGTATAAAGCATGCAGCTGATGCCATTACATCAGTTTTTCTTGCCCCAGATGTCAGGTGCCGCCATAATGGGAAGCAATTAGATACAAGGTTACACCTCCAACAAAAAAGCAAATACACCAAAAGGATGTAAGCATAGTAAACAAGAATAGAGGTATAGTCAATAGAAGTTAGGGTGCTGGAGAGAGGGTAATCAGGACTGCAACAGCTAAGGATTGGAGGAGGCAATTAGCATTAGGACCAGCTAAAAGTCCCTTCAGCTCTGAATTTAGAAAGAATTGGCAAGTGGTAATGCTTGGTGAAGGTATGTACAGAACTCCAGGTAAGAGCTTCTAGGAAGTCCCTGGTAGGGACACTTCTGAGAAAGGCTATAGAGGTAGATGCAGCCCTGGTTGAATGTGGTCTTATCCCCTGTGGGGTAGGTTTTCCATGGTGCTTATAGCAGAAATTAATGCAATGGCCTATCCACTTAGAAATTGTTTGCTTTGAAATGGTCTTCCACTCTGCCCCTGCAGCAAATGCCACCAGCAGCTGTTCAGATTTCCTGAGAGGCTTAGTCCTGTCCAAGTAAAATCTAAGTTGTCTGTGCACATCCAAGGAGTGCGGTATTCGTTTCCCTTTTTTCTGTGGATTAGAAAAGAAGGTTGGCAAATGAATGGACTGATTAAGGGCCACACTGGATACCACCTTGGGCATAAATGCCAGATTGGTCCTGAGGGACACCCCTGTCCGCATGAAAGATGATGAAAGGCTCCACTGCCATGAAGACCAGTAATTCAGACACCCTTCTTGCTGAAGTGATGGCTAGAAGGAAGGCTGTTTTCCAAGAAAGGAATTTCAACTCTGTGTTTGCTGCTGGCTCATATGGAGGAAGAGTGAGCTTTTCCAATACAAAGCAAAGGTCCCAGGCTGGAGTAGGGGCTCTCCTGGGTGGTCTTAAGTTTTTGGCCCCTCTGAGGAATTGTTTCAGCAGTTGATGAGAGAAGAGTGGCAGTTCTGTGTTGTAATGTGCTGAAATGGCTGAGGCATTAATTTTGATGGAAGAAAGGGAAAGGCCCTTGTGAAGCATCTCAGTTAAGTATCGAAGAATATGGGGTAAATTAGGTACTGCTGTGCCCATCCCCTGAGTTTGGATCCAGGAACAGAATATTTTCCATTTTTCAGCATAGGATTTTCTAGTACCAGGCCTCCTTGCCTCCAGAATGACATCCATCACTTGCTTACTGGGGGATGGTAACGGAGAGGTCAGGTAATTAGCCAGGCTGCAAGGTTCAGGGTTTGAAGCTATGGGTGCAGAATCTGGCCCTCCTGCTGGGACAGCAGGGCAGGGGTCTGAGGCAGGTGCCATGGTGCCAGCAGTAACATTGCGCAAGAGGGGGTACAAGTGTTGGCGAGGCCAGGTCGGTGTAATCAGTATTGTCCTTGGTTTGTCCGGTTTGATCTTTAGTAGCACTTCGGAGAGGAGAGGCATAAACTGACTGGTTTTTCCAGGTGAAGAACGGGGCATCCACATTCCAAGCTTGTTTGTGAGGAGTCTTTGTGCAGAATTTGTCCAATTGGTAGTTCTGAGGGGAGTCCAACAGGTCTATCTCTGGGCTCCCCCATTTGTTTCTCAACATGCTGAATATCGTTGGTTCCAGTTTCAACTTGTGTAGGTCGATGAGATTTCTGGTTAGGTCGTCTGCCAGTGTATTTAGCTTTCCTGGCAGAAATTGAGCTTGTAGGTGCATTTGGTAGCTCAAGGCTGTGTTCCACAGAGCCAAGGGTAGTCTGCAGAGAGGGTATGAATGGGTTCCCCCCTGCTTGTTTATGTACCACATAACAGTGGTGTTGTCCATCTTTACCAATAATTGTCCTGGAAGAATGTGGTCCTTGGAGGCTGTCAGAGCATTCTGTACAGCTAACATTTCTTTTTGATTGATATGCAGGTGCATTTGACTTGGGTTCCATTTGCCCTGAATGCACTGCCCTGCAAAGTGAGCCCCCCATGCACAGTCTGATGCGTCTGTTGTTAGGGTTTGGGCGGCAGGGTGTAGAGTGAATGGCAGTCCCTTGTTTTGGTGGCAGGCCTCTGCCCACCAAAGGAAATCTATCTGTAGACAAGGTATGACAGGAATCATTGATTCTAGATCCTGAGAAAGTTGACACCATAGGCTTTTTAGATACCACTGTAGTTTCCTCATATGCAGTCTTGCATATGGAATTAGTAGAATACAAGGAGGCCATGAACCCCAGTGCTTGCAGTACTTTCCTTGCAGATAGCTGGGTCTTTGTGGCCAGTAGATTGAAGTAGGCTGTCAAATGAACTTGTTTCTCTGGCATGAGTTAGGCCATCTGGGAAGTTGTATTCAAGCTTGCTCCCAGGAATACAACTTGTTGGCAGGGTACAAGATTTGATTTCTTTTTGTTCATGGTGTACCCCAGAGAAGTTAGCAATTTCTTTACAAATGCCAGATGATTTAATAGTATGCCCTGGCTTTCTGCCCGAATTAGACAATGGTCCAGGTATGGGTATATTTGAATATTTCTTTGCCTGCAAAAAGCAATGATTGGAGCTTGGCACTTTGTGAATACCCTGGGAGCAGCAGATAAGCCAAAGGGCAGTGCAGAGTAATACTGGCTTTCCCAGCAGAAATATTTCCTAAGAGTATGCAAGGTTTCACCATGTAGCCTGCTCTGAAGCGTAGGTATATTCTACAAGATTCCCTTATTGGGATGTGCAGGTAGGCTTCCTTTAAATCCAGTGTTGCCAACCAGGCATTTTTGCCTAGCATGGGAAGCAGCTGATGAAGAGTTAGCATCTTGAATTTTGGGATTACCAGAAATGTGTTTAGGATAGATAGGTACAGGATAGGACACCAGGAATTGTCTTTCCTGGGTACCAGGAAAAGTCTTGAGTAAAAACCTTGCCCCCATTCTTCTTCTGGGACAGGTTAAACAGCCCTGATGCTTAAAAGAGAGAGAACCTGCTTTTGAGCCTCTACCCACTGATTTGGGGGTAGGTCTGGCCAACCATTTGGGCTGGTAAGGAGTCGAAGTGGAATCTGTATCCTTGGGAAACTATATTTAGAACCCATTTGTCCTGGGTAATGAGTTCCCAATTTTTTGCCTGCAGGGCGATCTTTCCCCCTAAAGGAACAGTCAGTTGAGCAGGGCTTGGAAGGTTTAAAGTTAAGTCATTGAAACAGTTTACCATAGGGGGGAGTCTTACTACTCCCTGCTTTGGAAATGGGAACCCCCCACTGCTTAGCCCTGTGAGCACCCTGGGCCTGAAGCCTGAGTGTTCTGTTGGTTCTGGGTTTGGACTGAGAAGGCCTGGAAGAGGCAGGAAAGGACCAATGCCTACTAAATCTGGGAGGCTGTACTTGCAGGAAATCTTTAACAGTTTGCATAGATTTAACTTTTTCCTCCATCTTTTTAAGTACTACTACTACTTTGTTGCCAAACAGGCGGTGTTGGTTTAAGGGAGCATCCAGTAATTTAGCTTTAACATGATCTGGCAAAGATTGCTCCTTAAGCCAAGCATGCCTTCTAAGTACAGACAAAGTGACCGCAGCCCTGCAAGATGCCTCTAATGAATCAAAACCACATTGCAAAGTATGTTTTCCCATTTGTTCAGCAGAATGCATTAAATCCTGTAATTCTTTGTTTTCAGCACAGTCAGGAATCAACATCATTTTCTGTTTAAGCAATCCAATAATATGCTGCTGATACTTCAACATATGAAACTGGCAGTTTAATACCCTAATGGCTAACGTTGCAGAAGTGTACACCTTCTCACCCCATCTATTCAGCGCTCTGGAATCTCTATCAGAGGGGGCAGGGTTTTTGGCAGTAGTAGCCTTAATGCCCTTGGGTCCCAGTGAAATGGTCTGAGTATCCACAGTAGGATTTTTAAAGAGGAACTTGTGAGAGTCAGGTACCCTGTAATACCTATCAGGTTTTCTGGGAGCAGGAGGTAAAGTATCAGGGGCCAGGCTAGATTCCGAGAAGGCATCATCTACAATGTCCAGTACAGGAGGGATAGCTAAAGGCCTGTGTTGAGGCTGGAGTAAGAATTCCCTAAGCCTCTTTTTGGAGTCAGAGTAATACTGGCTTTCCCAGCAGAAATGTTTCCTAAGAGTATGCAAGGTTCCACAAAAAGAAAAATCCTCTGGAGGGGAAGCAGAAAGAATGGAGTCCTCTGCATCAGAATCCTCATAGGTAGATAAGGGCAAATCCTGGTCATCATAAAAAACATAAATTTTAGAATCCTGATCAGAAGAATCAGAAGGAAAATCAGTTCTAAGTCTCTTAGAGGGAGAAAGGTGGCTACTCCTGATTAGAGTAATAAGGTCTTCAGCTATTCTTATCATTTGTTTTTTAGGCATAGGGGCCTGACCATGCGGTCTGGGCATCAGTTTTCTGGGCATGGATCGAGTTTTACACCTTGAAGAAGAAGATGGCGTTGGTTTAATATGCAAGTCAGTAGGCCTGAATACAGCCTTAGAAGCCGGTGCCTGCACAGCGGCTCTAGACCCATCCAAGGTAGAGACATCCGCCGGTTCTTCCATAGTCGAAGAAGCATCTCGAGGCATACAGGACTCTGAATGAGTCTCAGTAGAGGGCTGCGAAAGTGCCTCACTGAGTACCGGCGAACTGGCGACTAGCTTAATGGAAGCATCGTCGGCAGTTTTGGACCTATGCAGTCTGTCTTTAGCCGTACATTTTTTCAGGAGATCGGCAGTCGGATGGGTTATCGAAGCCATTTCGGAATACAAAGAATGACAGAGAAAGAATTTAGTGGCAAAAATAGACTGACAACTAATAGTTCGGGCGTTGAACAAGGCACAAAACTGACGGCGAGGAATGTCGTGGTCTGGGCCTAAACAGGTGATGCGGTAAGAATGAAAATCTCTGTGAGGTATTTGCTTTCCACAGGCAAGACAATTAACTTTTTCTGACATTGGTTAGAGGAAGAAAAAAGCATACCTAACGGGGTACTTATCTTTTAGAAGACTGCAGGTCTGAAACTCGAAAAATGAAAATTTCAGGAGTTGGCCAACTGGTACTTGCGAACTGCTTCTGCTTCGGACACTGCACGGCAAGAAAAACTGATGTAATGGTATCGGCTGCATGTTTTATACCCCTGACGACCTGATGCCATGGAAGAAACGACAGCATCTGACGCAGAAATCCCAAAACTCTGGTATTCAGGCCATCTGAGGGCTACCTGCAGGCAAATAACCCAAAAGTGATGACTGCAACAGTGAAACACGAAGAACATCTTGTCAACAGACTTGGGGATAGGCTGCATGGCATCAGGTTCCTTCCAAGCACAGCGGGAGACCAAATGAATAAGCTCGCCCACTGGTGGGGACACCCAGGATGTAGATGGGCCCATCTTGAATGCCTCCAGAAACACTGATTCTTCAGAAAAAAGGGGCTGGACAGACCATACTCTTGCACGTCAGGATCTCTAGGATATCACCGAAGGAGATATCAACAGGTGGACATTGAGAGTCCCTTCTCCCTCATCAAGATTGGTGTCCTCTATCAAGGACTTCAAAGGGGAGTCTACGTGCTTCCTCTTGCACATCCTCTTCCAATGTACCTCCTCCGTGGAAGAGCCGGGGGGGGGGGGGGACTAAGAAAAAAAATGGGCCCTCTGACACAGTGGGGAGCTGGAGGACTTCCTGGATGGGCTGACCGTGGGCAGGATGAATGGGACCAAGGCTCAGACCAGATGAGGACTGTATAGGCTCCAGAGGAAGAGGAGATGCATCTCTGGGTCTACAGAATACCCTCTCTGCCAACTGGAAAGCAGACAAACCTGGGGATCCATCCCCCAATCTCCTCAAAGCCAAAGCAGGAGGAGAAAAGGAAGACACCACTCTGGATTCACAGTCTGCAGATAAAGTACAGTTTTGTACCTACCATAAATGTAGATGTTCGAGTGTCTTCACTGCTGCAGTCATTACACTTGGGATATCCTGCCGTCAGGCGGTCCCGCAGTAGGCCAGAGTTCCAAGTCTTGGTCCGGTGTCGGTTGCTGTCACTTCTTCCCTGACGTCAGTGCGCCAGGGGTATATAAGATGCAGCTGACGCCATGCTCTTCAGTTTTTCTTGCCCCAGATGTCAGGTGCCCCCAAATAGGCAGGCAATACAAACTGTTAATAAAACATACAATAAAGGTAAAAACAAAACCTTCAGTTACCAGAAAATACACCACATAGGTAGTATAAGGTTGAAAGGTACAGATAAGTCCCAGTTAAGGAAGTGGGGATGGCGGGTGGGTAGCCTGGACTGCAGCAGTGAAGACACTCGAACATCTACATTTATGGTAGGTACAAAACTGTACTATGTTCATCGTGTTTCACTCCTGCAGTCATTACACTTGGGTTGAATCCCAAAGCTGAGTCAGGGTGGCTGGTTCTATAGAGGATTTGGGGTGGCTATGAGGCCCTGCGGCACTGCAGTGGCAAAGCCAGCTCTGGATCTGGAATAAAGAGGCAAGTGGTAATGCTAGGTAAAGGTGTGCACTGAACTTCAAGTTGCAGCTTCCAAGATATCTTTGGTAGGTACTCCTCTAGGGTAGGCAGTAGAAGTGGCTGTTGCCCTGGTGGAATGTGGTCTAATGTTACTAGGTACAGGTTTCAATGCTGTATGTAGCAGAACCGGATACAGTGTCCTATCTACTTTGAAATGGTCTGCTTTGAAATAACCTTTCCCTGTGATCCTGCAGCATATGCTACAAACAATTGCTCAGTTTTTCTGAAAGCTTTTGTTTTGTCCAAGTAGAAACGTAATTGTCTGTGTATGTCCAAGGAATACAGAAGTCTCTCCCCTTTATTCTGGGGATTTGGATAAAAAGTTGGCAAGTGAATAGTTTGGTTAAGAGCCACACTGGATACCACCTTAGGCATAAATGAAGGGTTTGTTCTTAAAGAAACCCTGTCTTGGTGAAAAATGATGAAAGGCTCCACTGCCATTAGTGCCTGTAACTCTGAGACTCTTCGTGCTGAGGTTATTGCCAGAAGCAGAGCAGTTTTCCATGATACATATTTTAATTCTGCTGAATTGGCTGGCTCAAAAGGAGGTAAAGTTAGTTTTTCCAAGACGAAACTGAGGTCCCAAGTTGGTGTTTGTGCTCTCCGGGGCGATCTTATGTTTTTAGCCCCTTTGAGGTACTGTTTTAGCAATGGATGAGAGAAAATAGGAGGATCTGTGTTGTAATGGGCCGAGATGGCAGAGGCGTGGATCTTAATGGATGAGAAGGATAGTCCTTTGTCCAGCATCTCATTTAAGTATTGTAGTATCTGAGGAATATTTGGGACAAGAAGGTCAAAGCTTTGAGCCTGGTTCCAGGCACAGAATCTCTTCCACTTTTCTGAGAAAGATTTCCTGGTGCTAGGCCTCCTGGCCCCCAAAATGACATCCATAACAGCTTTACAGAGAGGTGCTGTCTGCCTGACTAATGAATCTGCCATGCAGCCAGGTTTAAGGTTTTGAGCTGACTGTGCAGGATCTGATTGATTTGTTGAGTCAGAAGGTGCGGAGTTTGAGGTAAAATCCATGGTGGACCTTGAGCTAAGTTCTTTAAGATTGGGTACCAGTGCTGGCGTGGCCAGTCTGGGGCAATCAGGATCATCTGTGGTTTTTCTTGTCTGGCTTTTAGGAGTACCTTTGAAAGGAGAGGCAGTAGTGGGAAGGCATAAACTTTTAGGCTTTTCCAGCTGAACGAGAGGGCATCCACTTTCCATGCTTGTGTGTGATAAGCCCTTGTCCAGAATTTTTGTAGTTGGCAATTCATTGGGCAGGCAAAAAGATCTATGTCTGGGCACCCCCATGTTTGCTTTATCATGCTGAATACTTGTGGATTTAATTTCCACTCGTGAGGATTCATGATGTTTCTGCTTAAGTCGTCTGCCAGAGTATTTTTCTTTCCTGGCAGGAATTGTGCTTGTAGATGAACTTGATAGGTTAGAGCTGTGTTCCACAAGGTCATGGCTTGTCTGCATAGGGGGTAAGAATGAGTGCCCCCTTGCTTGTTTATGTACCACATAACTGTGGTGTTGCCTGTCTTTAATAATAGTTGTCCTGGATGCAGAAGGTCCTTGAAAGCTGTTAGGGCATTTTGTACAGCCAACATCTCTTTTTGATTGATGTGAAGATGCATTTGGTCTGCGGTCCACTTGCCCTGAATACATTTTCCTGCCATGTGTGCTCCCCAGGCGTAATCCGAAGCATCTGTTGTTAATGTCTGCCTGGCTGTGGGTAGAGTGAAAGGCTGTCCCCTTTCTTGGGGTGACATGCTTGTGCCCACCATCGAAACTCCTGTTGTAGGCAGGGAATTAGTGGTATTATTGCTTCCAAACTGTGACAGTGTTGAGTCCAAACACTTTTTAGGTACCATTGTAATTTCCTCATATGCAGTCTGGCAGATGGAATTAGTAGTAGGCAGGATGCCATGAATCCCAAGGCCTGCAGAATTTTTCTTGCAGGGAGTTGCGTCTTTGTTGCTATCAATTGAAAATACTGAGTCAGTTGTCCTTGCTTGTCTGGCATGAGATAAGCCATCTGGGCTGTTGTATTTAAGCTGGCACCCGGGAATATTATCTCTTGTGAGGGCACTAGTTTTGACTTCTTTTCGTTTACTGTGTACCCTAGGCAAATTAGCAACCTTTTTACAAACGCCAGATGCTTTAGAAGAATGTCCTTGCTCTCTGCTTGAATAAGGCAGTCGTCCAAGTATGGATATATTTGAATTCCTTTTTGCCTGCAAAATGCAATTACTGGTGCCAGGCACTTTGTGAAGACCCTGGGCACAGTAGATAAGCCAAAGGGCAGTGCAGAGAATTGGTAATGCATTGAACCAGCTATGAATCTGAGGTATCTTCTGCAATTTTGTCTGATAGGGACATGCAGGTATGCCTCTTTGAGGTCCAAAGTAACAAGCCAAGCCTTCTTGCCCAGCATGGGAAGAAGCTGCTGTAGTGCCAACATTTTGAATTTCGGAACATCCAGGTAAGTATTTAGAGTAGAAAGGTCTAGTATGGGTCTCCAGGCTTTGTCCTTTCTGGGGACCAGGAAAAGTCTTGAGTAAAATCCTTGTCCTTGTTCCTGTTGTGGCACTTTTTGAATAGCTCTCATGTCCATGAGGGCTGTAATTTGCTTTTGTGCCTCTGCCCATTGATTTTGTGGCAGGTCTGGCATTCCTTTTAACCTTGGTAGAGTGTGAAAGTGGAACCTGTAACCTTGACACACAATATTCAGAACCCATTTGTCTTGGGTGATTGTTTGCCAATTTTGAGAAAAAAGTGCTAGCTTTCCCCGTAAGGGAGCTGCCAAAAGTTAAGTGCTTGGCATTTGAAGGGGGAGGTCATTGGGACTGTTTCCTGTAAGGTTGTGACTTGTCTTCACCTCCTTTTGGGGTTGAAGCACCCCACTGTCGTGGTCTGTAACAGCCTTGGGGCTGAGATCTGCCTCTTGGGCGTCTGTATCTGCCTCTTTGTGGTCTGTCTGACACTGGAAAGGACCAATTCTTTGAAGGCCAATTTCTGCTAAATCGAGGTGGCTGTACCTGTAAGAAATCCTTCACTGTTTGCATAGATTTTGCTTTATCCTCCATTTTCTTTAATACCTCTTCTGCCTTAACACCAAATAAAATATCCTGCTGTAAAGGAGCATCCAATAATTTTACCTTAACATGATCTGGTAAACCTTGCTCTTTTAACCAAGCATGCCTTCGAATCACAGATCCTGTAACTGCTGCTCTACAAGAAGCCTCTAATGAATCAAAACCACATTGCAGAGTACGTTTTCCCACTTGTTCAGCTGCATGCAATAAATCCTGCATTTCCTTATAGTCAGGATGTTCTGAACTTGTAATCATTTTCTGTTTTAACAGAGACATTAAATATTGTTGGTATTTAAGCATGTGAAACTGGCAATTTAAAGCTCTCACTGCTAAAGTTGCAGAAGTGTAAACTTTCTTCTCCCATCTGTCTAATGCTCTAGAATCCCTGTCAGAGGGAACTGGATTTTTAGCCGTGGAAGCCTTTACCCCTTTGGGACCCTGGGAATTAGTTTTTGGGTCAGCAACAGGGTTTTTATAAAGAAATTTGTGAGAGCCCGGGACTCTGTAAAACCTGCCTGGCTTGACTGGAGCAGGGGGCAAAGAATCAGGATTTAAACTGGATTCAGAGAACACATCATCCACAATATCTAACACTGGCGGAGCAAGGGGCCTGTGCTGAGGCAATAAGAGAAAGTCTCTGAGCCTTTTCTTGGATTCTGAGTAATCCTGGCCCTCCCAATGGAAATGCTCCCTCATGGTATGTAAAGTTTCCCCAAAAGAATAATCCTCAGGAGGAGAGGCTGAAGGAATTGATTCTTCGGCATCAGAGTCCTCATAGGGGGGTAAAGAGTATCCCTGGTCTGAAGAGGAATCAGAATATATGGAAACCTGGTCTGAGGAATCATAGTCTGTATCCTGCCTAGGCCTTTTATCAGGAGGGGGATGGGTACCCCTGATCAGAGTAATTACGTCTTCGGCCATTTTGAGCATCTGCTTTTTAGGCATGGAGGCCTGTCCAGGTGAATGCTGTACTTGCTTCTTTGTCTTTAATGGAGTTTTAGACTTGGCTGTAGTTTTTATGGTAAGTTGTGAAGGTCTGAAAACACCCTCAGAAGCCGATGCCTGCTCAGCAGCTCCAGAACCATCTGAAGGGTTAGTTTCCGTAGGCTCAACACCTTGAGTATCCAGAGGCCTAGACATCTCAACGTGGGAGTCGGAGGTGGCCTGTCGCTCTGACGTAGCGGGTGTCAGGGGCTGCGAAAGCACCTCACTGAGAACCGGTGACTGGCCTAGAAGAGGCTTCATCGTCAGTTTTGGGCCCCGGATACCTTTCCTTATCCTTGTCTTTGCATTTTTTGTGTATTCCGGTCATCAGTTGTTCCGACGGCATGGTATAATTAAATCTTCGGCCAAAGTAATGGCGAGCAAAATCAAACAGACGTTTAATAGTCCGTTTGTTAAATCTAGCACAAAACCGACAACTAGTGACGTCGTGGTCTGGGCCTAGGCATGGAATACAGTAAGAATGAAAATCCTTATGAGGTATTTGCTTCCCACAAGAAATACAATTATTAACTTTTACTGACATCGGTCTGAGGCAAGAAAAGGTTTCCCCAACGGGGTACTTAGCTTTATTGAAGACTTCGGTTCTGAAATTCGAATTGAAAATCTCAGGAGTCGGCCGACAAGTACTTGCGAACTGCTTTTGCTTCGGGCACCTTGCGGCAAGAAAGACTGAAGAAAATGGCGTCGGCTGCATCTTATATACCCCTGGCGCACTGATGTCAGGGAAGAAGCGACAGCAACTGACGCCGGACCAGGACTTTGGAACTCTGTCCGACTGCGGGACAGCCTGACGGCAGGATAACCCAAGCGTAATGACTGCAGCAGTGAAACACGATGAACATCACTGGAACCAAACTGTCAAGGGCCGAAGCCCTGAGTGGTACAGACGGAGCCTACTCGGTCAAACCCAACCCCCCCGAGTCTATACTGACGCCTTGGGTCTGGGACTCACTCTGATCTGAGAGAATTGGAGCCAAGCCGGTCTGGGACACTGAGTCGAGAAAAACACTATTCTTGGCTCAGACATCTCCCTCGGGGCATCTGGATTCTAGGGTTCTGAAGCAGACTGTCAGATTGGATGAGGAATCTCAAGAAATGGTGATGGAGGTCTCATGGATCCAAGATGGGACAGGGAAGGTAAAAGCCCCATCTCCGTCTGAGTCTTGAGCAAGACTTTGTTTACAAAATATACTGGTGTACTGAAACATTTTTTAATTAATTTTTTAAACTAATATTTAAATGATACAAGTTCTTTACTTATTTTTAACAAAGTGTACTTATTTTGTAAATTTATACACTTGATTTTTATCAATTTGCTTACTTATGCGGACGGCACTTAAAGGTTTGATTAATTTTAACATGCAACTTGAATTTAATAAGTCTGTAAGCATGTGACTTTTATCTGAAGTTCTACTTAGTTCGGAAAGAGAGCGGTTAAAACTGGTGTGCTGTGGACCGACTTGCGCAGACTAACTTCACTTTTTTGTTTTTTCATGATTTATTCACTACAGAAGGCTTTAAAAGGTAGAGCTAGCTAGCTTGTAGACAGAAATGTAACTGCAGTTGAGGAGATCTCGAGCCTAATATTCGACTCCTCCCTGGTAGTGTTACTCACCAATGGTGATGTCAAAAAGGCCAGACACCAACAAATTATATCTTATATGTAACTAATACAATTCTATAGTCAGCCAGCCACCTGCTTTTATAGTTAAACAAAATTATGCAAAGCACTATGATAAAGTAGTGTAGAGAAAACATACACAATTATGAAGGGTAATTCCAATAAAAATGTTGAACAGATAATTATTTC
Organism: Protopterus annectens; assembly: GCF_019279795.1. Taxonomy (NCBI): domain Eukaryota; kingdom Metazoa; phylum Chordata; order Ceratodontiformes; family Protopteridae; genus Protopterus; species Protopterus annectens. The sequence continues at coordinate 661,144,947 of NC_056733.1, read as the reverse complement.
CCAAAAATACCACCTAACCAGTCCTGTACCTATCATCTGATTTAAAGATGGCTAAAACTACCTTAGAACTTATAAACTTACTCAGCAGTTACAGTCAAAACTATACAGACATGAGCTCTTTTATAACCTGGGAAGTGACTTCTTTTTAAATATCCATGCAAGGGTTCTTTCATCATTCACATTTCCCAGTCATAATTCAAGAGTTTATCAGCATAACAAAAAGTGAGTAACTGATGCACAGTTGTTAACAGCAAAGACTACGGTATTTAATAACTATAAGGGGTTACAATTTATCTAGCAATGAATCTTAGGCTTCTTCTTTTCTGCAACTAGTCTAGCTTCTTTGACTGATTTCCTGCTAGGACAAAATTTTAAATCTGGACCCAAAAAAAACTCACTTTACCTCAAAAAGTCCCACCCTTTTACATACTGCTTCTTTAAAAAGAAGCAAAAGCTTCTGACTAATACATGTGCATGTGCACCTGAAAACACTTTCACAGCTTCTTGGCTAAGTCTCGCTGAAAAAGAGTTACATACGGCTTAGTCTGTACAGATTTTTTCGGACTGGACCAGCACAGAAACCCAATGCTGTAGCTAGAAAATCAAAGAATAATACTCCGCTACTTCCCTCTATTGTTTTCAAGAACTTCGCAATATTCTTAGAAAAAGGCACATATATAGGTTCATTGTGTGCCAAAATGAAGAACAATTTCCTTTTTAAAGATGACTTTAATCAAATCTGGCATTAACAGTGACTACAAGCTTGAAAAGAAAATCTCAATTTATAGATGATCCTTATTTAAAAAAAATGAGTATGTGTGAAAGGAATTGATTTCCTCTGGTAAATCAACTTCTCAGTGGACATCAGAATCATGGTATACATAAATTTGGCTATGCCATGGAATCTTGTTAGTTCATTTCAGACACTTGATCACGACATTTCAGCTTAACTCCACGTTTCAAGCGCTAAGACAGATATAAACAGATCCACATAGCAGATCTTAAAGGCAGTGCTCCTGACATCCATATTATTGTCTTTTACAGTAAGGGCATGGTTAGCAGCTCAGTCCAGGGTAAAAAAGGATTACAGCAAAGTCTGCAGGAAGGAGATTGATAAAAGTTCATCTACTGATTCACAATGGCAGAGAAGGTGGGGAATTTTTTTTTCTTTTCCTGCTTTTTGAAAATTGATAAACTGTGTGCCAGGGAAAATAAAATGGAGCAAAGTCTTACTTTATAATGTCTGCCCTTTGTTGCAAACAAGTATCAGGTGCACTTTAGAAACAGAAGTCTTACTACAACAGCTGTTCTCCCTGGTATTTGCTTTCCATCTCAATGGGGATATAAAGGATGTTCAACCAGGCCGTCAGCCACAGGCTGAGTGTCAGACGGTGGAGGAGCAGCGACAGTAGCAGGCCTTGCGGTCTTGGCCTTCTTCTTTGGAGGTTTGGCAGGCAAGTCAGAAGAACCCTCCATAACTAGTGTTGACATTGGCTCTCCAAGTATAAGTTGAACGCGTGGAGTCGGCTACATAGAGTTTTGGGAACAAAAGCCTGGCAGATAGGGTAGGTCTTGTAGTTGTGCGATTTATCCAAACAAAACAAAGATCATGGGCATCTTTGTGTGGTATTTGATGGCCGCACTTACACTTGTCCTTTCTGGATGAAATGAACAAGCATTAGAAAACAATGACTGAAAAGAAGGTTTCCGAATGGGGCACTTCATCTGAGTTCTCGAGAATCCGATGGCCGGGAAGGCAGGAACACCTATCATTCCACTGGTGGCTGAGAAATTCTGACATCTGGTGTGCGCAGATATCACTTTTATGGCCCACGCTCTGCTGGCCATGTCAGACGTCCCACTCACCATACAGTGATACAGTGACTGAAATCTTTTGTATACTGGCCGGACGTTCGGGTAGCAAGAGGAGAAAACCCATACGTAAAGAACACTGCAACATGTGAAGAGAAGGACATCAACTGACTAGCTACAGCTCAGCATGGCACTGCCATTTTTCCTCCAACGTATTCCCCATGTCACCGATTTATACTTGCTTAAAAAAAATTGCACCTCTCTAAATTTTCTGTTCAGTTATAAAGTATTACTCCCTCTGAAAGTTAAGAAAGCAATCTGAGAATTGCTGCTCTTTTTTTTTTTTTTTTTTTTACACTACTTACATTGGCTGGAGACAAATCTTCATCCCAGCCCTTCATATTTATCATGCACGCACAAAGACAAGTCCATATTTCAAAAATAAGTTTCCTAAACAGGAATAATGAGTACAACTCCATCCTCAAGTTATGACTGCCACTGCGTGTGGTTCCATGGTGCAATAATCACAAAGCGACCTTGGTAGAACACAACGGACAGTATGTCAATGAAATGAATGCTGGTCTTGCGGGGAGTTTAGCAAAAGGATTAGGTCCAGGGATTGAGAGGGCAGAATGCTCGTAGTGCATTTGCTTCATAAATACAAAGTCTTTTGTGGTGCTATGACACAAGTTCTGAAGAGAACACAGCCTAAAAGTACAGTAGAAAGGGGAAATAAAAAATGTAAAAAAGAAAGTGCTGGTTTAAACTCAGAAACCATCAATGTTTATAAAGACAAAGTGAAAGTAAGTAATAATGGACAAATTATGAGCTCCAAATAAAAAGTAATTTGATGGAAAACCAGTAACATACAAAGGTCAGATAAAAAATGCAGAACCCTTTGACAGCATTAACACAGAAAACAGTCCTGACACTTTCATGCAGCAGTTAACAGTAAAAATTCTAGAGAAGCAGCAATAAAAATGCCTTTCAAATGCCAGATAAGAATTTATATTAGGTGAGTGCATACCAGTAGTTAGTACAACATCCTTAATAGTGGGTTCAAACCTATGCTAGGTACGTGTCTCAAACAATTTCTACAGAGACTCAGCCAGACTTTGAAGAGATATCCAAAATCTATTATCTTAGTGGATGACTGGAACTTGCAGACATACTGAACACCAAAACCAGACAGGATGTAGTGAGCCTAAAAACTATGAGGGAGTTTATGGAGAGACCGGATTTATTCAACCCATTCAGATTTCATAATTCCCACAAGGAAAGAAAGGAATACACATTTTTTCAGCATCTCATAAAACATGGCCCAGAACAGACTTTATCGGAATATCAAATACATTACCTTCAAGAGCTAAAGAGACACAAATTGAACAAAAAACAATCATGGATCACTTGCCTACTGACCACGAAAGAGGTATGTTTACAGGTGTGAAATGGCATTGAAATGATTCTATGTTGGGAGGACTCACAAACCAATGACATGGTAGACAGAAGAGTATCAAATTTCTTCTCAACCCCCAGAAGATGAACAAATAACCACAGACATCAAAAAGGTACCACTTAAAAGTTGTTATGAGAGTCAAGCTTATCAGTTTCATCTCTTACAATTAAAAAAAAAAAAAAAAACATAAAGGTTGCAAACCTTCAGTAAGAAGAGCAAATGCCTAGACAGAGACCCCTACAAGAAAATGTTCATAGCTGCAAACTGGACTAACTCAAACTACAAGAACTCTCAGGCTTGCACACATTAGACTCCTTGAAGGCTTGTGTGGAGAGCCGAGACGTTAGAGCTGTATTTGAAAAAAAACATTGGTGTTATCACTGGCCGGTTGTTTTTGTTTGCAGTTTGGCCTGTGGTTTTTACTTTGCACACATTAGACCTCTGATTTTAGGAACACAAAATGCTTGCTACATACACTAACTGGGGCCAGAATCACTCTAGATAACTGGAACATGTACTCAGGATACGAGACCAGGAATTTCATCACAAAGGACAGCCAACAGCAATCCTAACCAATTGTTTGATAGGTTCCTTTTGAAGATACTTCTGAGAACTTGAAAAACAAATGGCTTCCCTATATTGTAGGAGGCTATGAAACTACTGGAATGCAATCTAACCCTAGTAGCAGTACTAGAAATAATAGGAACCATAGACAAATTAAAACCGTGAAAAATCACAAGAAGCAAACAGATACACAGCATCTTTACACAAAACATTCAAACTGTAAGGCAAAATTCTGACTAAACTTTTTAGCGTTAACTAGCAAGCAAGCGTAAATGATTAGCAGTCGAATAAGCCAACTCATACAGTCATTATAACAGGCAAAGATTCGATGCAAATTAAGTTACACCCTAACATCCCTAATTAATATGGATGTCAAGCTGTTATCAATTCTAGCCAACAGAATCAGAGTTAATGTAATGTGCTTAATATCAAAGTTTCAGTCAGGGTTTATGGAAGGCTGGTAGACATAATGCTATGAATTTTAACATAGTTAAATCAAAAGTAGTACATCAAAATTGTCTTTGCTCTAGATACATCACATGTACACGGCTCTTCAAAGTATATAAATCCTCCTTCAGTTACACAGAAAGCTATCATCCTCTGCTAAGCCAGCATGTAGCAGGTCACACAGGTAGGAAAGAACCAAAGGGACCTCAAACGAAAAGGAATCCTGGTGATGTTTGACAATAGACAAAATTTCTCCCAGTTGGACATAAAGGATTTTCTGGTATTGGGTTTCCTAGCATATTACAGGACCCTAAAAACATCCTCAGAAAACTGGTGTCAGAAAGGAATAAAACCCCGTCACCCACAGTGCCAGTTAAAGAATGGACAACTGAGGGTGGAGGCGGGATCCTCTGCGCTGTGAGAGAAGGTCTACTATGCAGTGAAGTAACTTGTGAAGATTGCCCCTGGCCAGATAGAATAAGAGGGGGAACTAGTGCTGTCTGGGCCAAAAGGGAGTCACCAACAAGATTTTTGGAGTATCCTTCTTGAGCTTGTGAAGGACCTTGGGAAGAAGAGGAAGGGAAGAAAGGCATGAACAAACATTCCCTTCCAAGAGAAAGACATGGCAACCACTCTTCCAGCCAAAAGACTTGGGACTCTGGAACAAAGTATAGTTGTGTACCTACCATAAATGTAGATGTTAGAGTGTTTTCACTGTTGCAGTCATTACTCTTGGGTTATCCTGCTGGCAGGCTACATGCAGTCGGCCCGAATTCCAAAGTCCTGGTCCGGCGTCGGTTGCTGTCGCCTCTTCCCTGACGTCAGTGCACCAGGGGTATAAAAGATGCAGCCATTTTCTTCAGTTTTTCTTGCCCCAGATGTCAGGTGCCCCCCAAAAGGGTAGGCTAAATAGATTATGCCAATAAACATGCAAGCACAAAAGTAAACATTTCCTTCATCTACAAGCAAATACACCACATAGGTTGTATAGAATACAGAAGTACAGATAAAACCCAGCAAATGAAAGGGGGATGGTGGGAGGGTAACCTGGACTGCAACAGTGAATGCACTCTAACATCTACATTTATGGTAGGTACACAACTGTACTATGTTCATCGTGTTTCACTGTTGCAGTCATTACTCGTCAGTAGAATCCCAAAGCTGAGGATGGGTGGCTGGGCTAAATAGGATTAGGAGAGGATATGAGGCCCTGCAGAACTGCAGTGGCAAAGCCTGCTCTGGATTTAGAGTAGAGAGGTAAGTGGTAGTGCTTTGTAAAAGTGTGCACTGAACTCCAAGTTGCAGCCTCTAAGATGTCTTTGGTTGGTACTCCTCTGAGGAAGGCTGCTGAAGTGGCTGCTGCTCTGGTAGAATGTGGCCTAATGCCCTTAGGCACTGATTTGCCATGCTGTGAGTAGCAGACACGAATGCAATGGCCAATCCATAGTCTGTTTTGAAACAGCCTTTCCTTGTGATCCTGCAGCATATGCCACTAAAAGTTGCTCAGTATTTCCGAAAGCTTTAGTTCTGTCCAATTAGAAGCGTAGTTGTCTGTGTATGTCCAAAGAATGCAGAAGTCTCTCCCCCTTGTTCTGTGGGTTTGGATAAAAGGTAGGCAAGTGAATGGTTTGATTACGGGCCACACTGGACACCACCTTAGGCATAAATGTAAGGTTCGTCCTCAGAGAAACCCTGTCTAGATGGAAAATGATAAAAGGTTCCAAAGCCATGAGTGCCTGTAACTCCGAGACTCGTCTTGCAGAGGTTATTGCTAGGAGTAGAACTGTTTTCCAGGATAAGAATTTTATATCAGCTGTTGAGGCTGGCTCAAAAGGAGGCAGTGTAAGTTTTTCCAAGACATAATTGAGGTCCCATGCAGGTATTGGTGCTCTCCTTGGAGGTCTTATGTTTTTGGCCTCTCTGAGGTACTGCCTTATTAAAGGATGAGAAAAGATAGATGGTTCCGTATTGTAATGGGCTGAAATGGCAAGACATGAATCTTAATTGATGAAAAGGATAGGCCTTTGTCCAGCATCTTAGTTAAGTATTGTAAAATCTGAAGAATATTTTTGGTACAAACGTGTCAATTCCTTGTTCCTGGTTCCAAGCACAGAATCTCTTCCATTTTCCTGCATAAGATTTTCTGGTACTGGGCCTCCTGGCCTCCAGGATAACATCCATTACAGCTTTGGAGAGAGGAGTGGGCTGAATGGCTACATTATCCACCATGCTGCCAGATTTAAGGTCCTGAGTTGGCTGTGCAGGATCTCATTGTTTTGTTGGGTCAGTAAGTGAGAAGTTTGAGGCAATGACCAGGCTGGACGTTGAGACAAGTTCTTTAGGATTGGGTACCAGTGCTGGTGTGGTCAGTCTGGGGCAATCAATATCATTTTTGGCTTCTCTTGTCTGACCTTTAGGAGTACCTTGGGGAGGAGAGGCACTGGAGGAAAGGCATATACTGTTAGGTTTTTCCAGCTGAAGTATAGGGCATCCACTTTCCATGCTTGCTTGTGATAAATCCTCGTGCAGAATCTCTGTAGTTGGCAGTTGTGAGGGGAGGCAAATAAATCTATGTCTGGGCATCCCCATTTCCTTGTTATCATACTGAAGACTTGTGGATCCAGTTTCCACTCATGGGGATCCATGAGGTTTCTGCTTAGTTCGTCTGCCAGAGTATTTATTTTTCCTGGCAGGAATTGTGCTTGCAGGTGAACTTGAAAAGTCAATGCTGTGTCCCACAAAATCATGGCTTGTCTGCAGAGTGGGTAGGAATGTGTGCCTCCCTGCTTGTTTAGGTACCACATGACTCTAGTATTGTCCGTCTTTATCAGTAGTTGTCCTGGATGAAGTAGATCCTTGAAAACTGTCAGGGCATTCTGAACAGCTAGCATCTCTTTTTGATTGATATGAAGATGCATCTGGCTTGCGGGCTATGTGCCCTGAATACATTTTCCTGCCATGTGGGCCCCCCAGGCATAATCAGATGCGTCCGTTGTTAGTGTCTGCCTGGCTGTGGGTAAAGTGAATGGCTGTCCCTTGTTGTGGTGACAGGCCTGTGCCCACCATCGAAACTCCTGTTGCAGGCAAGGAATGAGGGTAATTAATGTTTCCAGGCTGTGGCAATGTTGAGTCCAGACACTTTTTAGATACCATTGTAGTTTCCTCATATGCAGTCTGGCATATGGAATTAGCAGAATGCAGGATGCCATGAAGCCCAAAGCCTGCAGAATTTTTCTTGCAGATAACTGGGTCTTTGTTGCCAACATTTTGAAGTAAGAAGTCAGTTGCCTTTGTCTGGCGTGAGATAAGCCATCTGGGCAGTTGTATTTAAGCTTGCACCCGGGAATATTATCTCTTGAGAGGGTACTAGTTTTGATTTCTTTTCGTTTACTGTGTACCCTAGGCAAATTAGTAATCTTTTTACAAATGCCAGATGTTTTAGTAGAATGTCTTTGTTCTCTGCTTGAATAAGGCAGTCGTCCAAGTAAGGATATATTTGAATTCCTCTTTGTCTGCAAAATGCAATTACTGGTGCCAGGCATTTTGTGAAGACCCTGGGCGCAGTAGATAAGCCAAAGGGCAGTGCAGAGAATTGGTAGCGCATTGAGCCAGCTATGAATCTGAGGTATCTTCTGCAAGATTGTCTGATTGGGACATGCAGGTATGTCTCTTTTAGGTCCAACGTTACGAGCCAAGCCTTCTTGCCCAGCATGGGCAGTAGCTGCTGCAGAGTCAACATTTTGAATTTTGGAACGTCCAGAAATGTGTTTAGAATAGACAGGTCCAGTACTGGTCTGCAGGCTTTGTCCTTTCTGGGCACCAAGAAAAGTCATGAGTAAAATCCTTGTCCCTGCTCTTGTGGTACTTGCTGAATGGCCCTCATGTTCATGAGGGATGAAACTTGTTTTTGTGCCTCTGCCCATTGATTGTGTGGGAGATCTGGCATACCTTTTGCCCTTGGCAGGGTGTGAAAGTGGAACCTGTAGCCCTGAGACATTATGTTCAAGACCCATTTGTCCTGGGTAATCATGTGCCAATTTGGTGCAAAAAGTGCTAGTTTTCCCCCTAAGGGGGCTGCCAAAAGGTAAGTGCTTGGTTATGACAGAGGAAAGTCATTGGGACTGTTTCCTGTATGGTTGTGATTTGTCTTCTCCGCTTTTGGAGGTAGAAGCACCCCATTGTTTAGGCCTGTATGAGCCTTGGGGCTGGGATCTGCCTCTGGGGCATCTGTATCTGCCTCTTTGTGGCCTGTCTGACACTGGAAAGGACCAATTCTTTGTAGGCCAGTTCCTGCTAAATCTGGGTGGCTGTACCTGTAGGAAATCCTTAACTGTCTGCATGGATTTTGCTTTATCCTCCATTTTCTTCAACACCTCTTCTGCCTTAACACCAAACAAAGTATCCTGCTGTAATGGAGCATCCAATAATTTTGCTTTAACATGATCAGGCAGATTCTGTTCCTTTAACCAAACATGCCTTCTAATGGCAGAACCCGTAACAGCGGCCCTGCAAGAGGCCTCTAGTGAATCAAAACCACATTGCAAAGTAAGCTTTCCCACTTGTTCAGCTGCATGCAATAAATCCTGCATTTCCTTGTTATAAGAACATTCAGAATTTGTCAACATTTTCTGTTTAAGCAGTGACATTAAGTATTGCTGATATTTAAGCATATGAAACTCACAATTTAAAGCCCTTACAGCCAAGGTAGCAGAAGTGTAAACTTTTTTCCCCCATCTGTCCAGTGCCCTAGAATCCCTATCAGAGGGAAGAGGGTTTTTTTGCAGTGGAAGCCTTGACGCCTTTGGGACCCTGAGGCATAGTTTCTGGGTCAGCAGCAGGGTTTTTATATAGAAATTTATGAGAGTCTGGAACCCTGTAGTATCTGTCTGGCTTAGCAGGTAGAGGGGGTAAAGAGTCAGGAGACGGGCCGGACTCTGAAAATACATCATCTACAATATCTAGAACAGGTGGAATAGCAAGGGGTCTGTGCTGAGGTAGTAAAAGAAAGTCTCTGAGCCTTTTCTTAGATTCAGAGTAATCTTGGCTCTAAAATTTAAAATAAGATTTCCTGGCTTCTAAAATGACATCCATAACAGCTTTAGAGAGAGGTGTGGTCTGAGTGGCTATATTATCTGCCATGCAGCCAGATTTAAGGTTCTGAGTTGACTGTGCAGAATCTGATTGTTTTGTTGAGTCAGAAGATGAGGAATTTGAGGTAAAGGCCAGGCTGGGCCTTGAGACAAGCTCTTTAGGATTGGGTATCAGTGCGGGCGTGGTCAGTCTGGGGCAATCAGGATCATCTTTGGCCTCTCTTGTCTGACTTTTAGGAGCAACTTGGTAAGAAGAGGCAGTGGAGGGAAGGCATAAACTGTCAGGGTTTTCCAGCTGAATGATAGAGCATCCACTTTCCAAGCTTGAGAGTGATAAGTTCTTGTGCAGAATTTCGGTAGGTTCATAGGTTGGTACTAGGCTATCGGCCCTAGGGCCTATACAAGCCTAGCCATAGCAATTCCCTGGCTATTTCTTCCCACACTATTTACTTCCCTGGACCCCTGTCTAGCAGGGTGACTGACGTGATCCCCGGGGTGAATTACCTTTCTCCCATCCAATCATCAAGGTTCCTTTTGAAGAGGGCTAAAGAGGCGCTCTGCTTGACATGTATGGGCAGTCTATTCCAGAGTCTGGGGAGTCTCTGGGTCAGGAACCTATCCCTCCAGCATGTTTTGTTTATTGTGATGAACATTTCCATCATAAAAGTCTACTCAAACTTATACAGTCCACCAGTATCAGTAAATATGCACAATCTCTGAAGAAGTAAGCGTCATCTGAATAATTGCACATTAAAGAAATCTGTAACAAATGAAGAGGTTGCTGCTAGCAAACACCTTTATATGTCATTGTTTCATCTACAAATAAAGTGCTTGTTGCCCTTGAGGAATACATTGTCTATGTTTCATTAAATAAATGATAAGCTAGTAACATCGCAACAGGGAATGGATGGCAAACTGATAAGTTCATAGTTACTAGGTATCTTCGCCAAAAAGGACTGCAGCATCCACCCCCTTTACAACACAGTACAGTATCAGCAATGCATCTACCTACTTTGAGAGTAGAACCCACAGCCTTCTGCATCAAAAGTAAGTGCACTATATGTTGGGCTATTAACAATGCAAGTGAACTCAGCATAAGCAGCACTAAACCTTTGCTCCCCTGCAGTTGGCAATTGTGAGGGGAGGCAAAAAGATCTATGTCTGGGCATCCCCATTTCCTTGTTATCATGCTGAACATCTGTGGATCTAGTTTCCCTGTAAGAAATCCTTTACTGTCTGCATTGATTTTGCTTTATCCTCCATCTTCTTTAACACCTCTTCTGCCTTAACACCAAACAAAGTATCATACTGTAATGGAGCATCCAATAATTTTACTTTAACATGTTCACGTAAACTTTGTTCTTTTAACCAAGCATGCCTACGAATGACAGAGCCTGTAACTGCGGCTCTACAAGAAGCCTCTAATGAATCAAAGCCACATTGAAGAGTATGCTTTCCCACTTGTTCAACTGCATGCAATAAATCCTGCATTTCCTTACGGTCAGGTCTTTCAGAGTTTGTAACCATTTTCTGTTTTAACAAGGACATGAGGTACTGTTGATATTTAAGCATGTGAAACTGGCAATTTAAAACCCTTACAGCTAAAGTAGCCGAAGTGTAAACTTTTTTCCCCAATCTATCCGGAGCTCTGAAATCCCTATCCGAGGGGACAGGATTTTTAGCAGTGGAAGCCTTAATCCCTTTAGGACCCTGAGAAATTGTTTCTGGGTCTGCAGCAGAGTTTTTGTAAAGAAATTTATGAGAGTCAGGGACCCTGTAAGTACCTGTCTGGCTTGACTGGTGCAGGGGGTAAAGAATCAGGAGACAGACTGGATTCAGAGAAAACATCATCAACAATATCAAGCACAGGGGAAATAACCAGGGGCCTGTGTTGAGGCAATAAAAGAAAATCTCTGAGCCTTTTCTTGGGTTCTGAGTAATCCTGGCTTTCCCAATGGAAATGCTCCCTCATGGTGTGCAGGGTTTCCCCAAAAGAATAGTCCTCGGGCGGAGAGGCAGAGGGTATAGACTCTTCTGCATCTGAGTCCTCATAGGTAGGGAGAGAATATCCCTGATCAGAAGAGGAATCAGAGGAAATAGAAACCTGGTCAGAGGAATCATAGTCAGTGTCTTGCCTAGGTCTTTTTTCAGGAGGGGGATGGGAACCCATGATTAAAGTAATTAGGTCTTCGGCCATTTTAAGCATCTGTTTCTTTGGCATGGATGACTGTTCAGGAGAATGCTGTACTTGTTTTCTTGTCTTTAATGGTGTTTTTGACTTTGCTTGGCTGCTGTAGTGGACTTAATTGTAAGCTGTGAAGGTCTGAAAACACCCTCAGAAGCCGATGCCTGCTCAGCGGCTCCGGACCCATATGAGGGGATAGTTTCTGCAGGCCCAATACCTTGAGTTTCCACAGGCCTCGGTGTCTCCACGTGGCTGTCGGTTACGGCCTGTGGCTCTGAGGTAGTGGGTGTCAGGGGCTGCGAAAGCACCTCACTGAGAACCGGCGACTGGCCTAGAAGAGGCTTCGTTGTCGGTTTTGGACCTCGGATGCCTGTCCTTTTCTTTGTCTTTGCATTTTTTATAAATTCCGGTCGTCGGTTGTTCCAACTGCATTATGTAATTAAACCTTCAGCCAAAATAATGTAAAGCAAAATCAAACTGACGTTTAATAGTACGTTTGTTGAATCTAGCACAAAACCGACAACTAGTAACGTCGTGGTCAGGGCCTAGGCAAGGAATACTGTAAGAGTGACAGTCCTTGAGGTATTTGCTTCCCACAAGAAATGTAATTATTAACTTTTACTGACATCGGTCTGGAGCAAGAAAAAGTTTCCCCAACGGGGTACTTAGCTTTATTGAAGACTTCGTTTCTGAAACTCTATTTCGAAAATCTCAGGAGTCAGCCGACCGGCACTTGCGAACTGCTTTTGCTTCGGGCACTGCACGGCAAGAAAGACTGATGAAAATGGTGTCAGCTGCATCTTTTATACCCCTGGCGCACTGACATCAGGGAAGAGGCGACAGCAGCCGACGCCAGACCTAGACTTTGGAACTCTGGTCGACTGTGCGTAGCCTGCCAGCAGGATAACCCAAGTGTAATAACTGCAACAGTGAAACACAATGAACATCCGGCGAACCGGCGACTGGCTTAGCAGGGGCCTCGTCGTCGGTTTTGGACCTCGGATGCCTGTCCTTTTCCTTGCGCTTTTTATAAACTCTGGTCGTCGGCTGTTCCGACAGCATTATATAATTAAACCTTCGGCCAAAGTAATGAAAGGCAAAATCGTACTGACGCTTAATAGTGCATTGGTTAAATCTAGCACAAAACCGACAGCTAGCAATGTTGTGATCAGGGCCTAGGCAAGGAATACAGTAAGAATGAAAATCCTTATGAGGTATTTGCTTCCCACAAGAAATACAATTGTTAACTTTTTCTGACATTGGTCTGGAGCAAGAAAAAAGTTTCCGCAATGGGGTACTTAGCTTTAATGAAGACTTCGGATCTGAAATTCGATTTTGAAAATCTCAGGAGTCGGCCAACCAGCACTTGCGAACTGCTTTTGCTTTGGGCACTGTGCAGCAAGAAAGACTGAAGAAAATGGCGTCGGCTGCATCTTTTATACCCCTGGCGCACTGACGTCAGGGAAGAGGCGACAGCAACCGACGCCGGACCAGGACTTTGGAATTTGGGCCGACTACAGGTAGCCTGTCAGCAGGATAACCCAAGAGTAATGACTGCAACAGTGAAACACGATTAACATCTGAGGGAATAGAGGGGAGGCAAAGAGATCCACTTGAAGAATACTCCATCAACGAACTATGTCCAGAAACACACCTCTGTGAAGCATCCATTCCTGAGGCTGAGAACTGGACCTGCTGTGAGAATTTGCCACAAGACTACACTCTGAAGGTATGTAGACTGCTTGTAGGGTCACCTGCACATTAATTGCTATTTTCCAGGCTTCAAAAGCTAGTCTGCAAGGAAAGTAACACCTTGTGCCCCCTGCTTGTTGATGTACCACATGACTGGGGTGTTGTCTGTAAAAACCCTCAAGGGAACTGGCATCCAGAGCAAGTGGAAAGTCTGAAGAGCCAACATGACCACCCTCATTTCCTTGATGTTGATGTGATCTGCCCTCTCTTGACCAAAGACCCTGAACCTTCAGGGTGCCTGAATCAGCTCCCCACCCCAGCTCCAAGGCATCAGAATTTCTAGAATGGCTGAGGAGGTTGCAAGGAAACACTTGGATTGAGGGAAACCTGTTGAATCTACCAATGAAGTTCCAGTTTAAGACAATGAAGAAAGGAACCAGACAGTCTAGCTGGTGGCAGTGTTGAAGCCACAGTGATCTGAGATACCACTGAAACTCATACGAAGCCTGGCCCACAGAGGCCATGAACCCCTGGAGGCTTAGCAAACTCCCTGGTCAGAAGACAGGACATGGGAAGAAGGGAATGGTAATTCATGAGAGAGAACCTTGGTGACAGAAAGAGAGGCTAGCATTGGAACAGTTTGGATCCTGCAGCCTAGAAAGATATGGTTCTCAGATGGAGTCAACATTAACTTCTGAAGGTTGATCGTGAATCCCAGGCTGTGCAGAAGAAGCTAGATGAAATAAAGATCCTGCACTGGGTTGGCTTGGGATGGGGCCTGAAGCAAGAGGTCATACAGATAGGGAAAAAATCTGAATGCCCCAAAGCCTGCAAAAGGTGACCACTGGAGCTACGCATTTAGTGAACACTCTTGAGGTCACTGACAGCCCAGAGGGCAAAGCACAGAACTGAAAATAAGGAGGAGTAACAGAGAAACAAGCACTTCCTGAATAGTGTGTGAATAGGAATATGTCTAGAAAGGCCTGAGGAAGTAACAGGGGAAACAGAGTTTGAAGAGAAAGCATTTGGAAGGATGCCACTATATAAAAAGTGTTCAGAAAAAAAGGATCCAGGACAGGTCTCCAAAACCCCCTCTTTCCTGGGGACCAGAAACATTCTGGAATAAAACCCTAGACCCTGTTGGTCTGAGGAACCAGCTGAATGGTACCTTGGTCTAAAAGACCATACAATACTCTTGGAAAATAAGGGCGTGTTCTGCTGGAGGTTGAGGGATCTCCAGTGAGAAAGAGAGAAGGGTCTTGTAAGGTCATAAAGTAGCCCTGCCTGATTATGGAGAGAACCCAAGACTCCCTGGTGATTTTCTGCCATACTGGAAGAGAAAGTGAGAGTGACAAGGGAACCTGGGCAAGAGGAAGGGAGGGCAGAAAGTCAGAAGCTGCAGATTTGTCAGGAAAGAACTGCTTTTGGGGTCTAGGCATTTGAGTCGGCTTATTCACAAAAGAAAAAAAGAAAACGCCTAAGAGCCTTCTTACCCTTGGAAGGCTGTCTTGGCAGTCTATGCAAAAAAGCAGTCTTACTAGGATAGTTCCTCTAACTTGGGAATGGGACAACATTGTGCTTCAAATCTTTCATGACCTTACCCTCATCCCACAAGGTCTCAGAGAGTTCTGCCACAGCATTGTCAAGCAAGTTTTGGTTATCGAGAGGAGCATCCAGGAGTTTTGCTTTAATATCATCTGGCAAGGATTAAAGGAGAAGCCAGGAATAGCACCTCATCACAGAGTCAAAGGCAGCAGCCCTACAGGAGGGCATCCGCTGCATCACAGTTTCATTTTATAGAATGACAGTCAACTTGAGAAATGGAACCCAGTAAAGAAATAGCAGAGGACTTGCACTTAAGAGTCAGGTATGTCAGGAACAATCTTCCAAATTTGGGAGAAAAGAGAGAAAATATATCTTGACATATGGGTCTGGGAATTTATTGCACTAAAGGATAATGTAACAGAACTGTAAACTTTCTTACCAATCCTCTCCAAAACTCTACTGTCCCTGTCCAAGGAAAGAGCTTAGAAGGGTACAGTAGCCTAGAAGCTTATCAATAAACACAGAAATCAATGCTGGATCAGAGGAAGGGCATGCATACAAGAACCTGCAGGCATCTGGTACCTATCAGGCTTCTTAGGGGCTGAAGGCTGGTGTCAAGGAAGTAGCCAAGAAGGTATCCAACAAGGAAGCCAGCAAAGGAGGGGCAGCAGAAGGTTTAGAAGAGTTCATTTGTAAGAACTTGAAATAACTTCTCTGGACATTGGATACCTAGGAGCAATCCCATTTAAAGTGATCATACGCAGGACCATGCAACCAAAGGATAGTCCCTTCCAAGGAGGATCGTGACTGACAGATTCCTCTTCCTCAGACCCACAGTCTAAAGGAGAAGGTAACTGAGAGAAGTAGGCTAAAGAGTCAGCATCAGAGTCTTGAGTCCTCCCCTGAGGACTTGGGGTCGCTTGTTCAATTGGGAGTAAAGGACCAAGGAGGTGCAGGAACTGAAACCCTCTGAGGAGGTTGTAATGCCATCAAGGCATTGAACAAGGTTTGAGTGAAGTCCTGCCATTCCCTTTTTAGATCCCTGGCAGCAAAAACATGTTTAGTTTTCTGCCTTTTCTTCAATGGGACATCCACTTTGACAAAACACAGTGCTTCGGACCCCTGCCTGGATTTGATCAAGTTACCAGGCACCTCTTTCCCTAACAAAGATCTCAGGAATCCTTTTATGCCCCTTGGAGATAATAAGCCATGCCCCCTGCCCCCAAACACCCACTGCGGCCATTTGCAAAGCCTCCAAACATACGTGAAAAACAGGTTCCACGTTAGCCTCCGAGGAGGTCGTGGCAGAAGAAACCAAAGATAATACCGCACTGTCCCTCAGGCTCTCAAGTACCTCAAGATAGACATCTGGTGGAGGCTGGACAGCAGCCGACTCGGGCCTAAATATTTTGGCCTTCTTGAGCGGCAGCTGTACTGCTGGGTGAGCAGATTCTGCCATGGCACTTTGGGCCAACAGCTTTAGATGTTTGTTCTCAAGATAAATCAAAAGGGAAGAAAGATGGCTGTGTAAAGTCTTGGGTACAAAAGCCTGAGATATGGAACACTGAATGTGGCCATGAGATGCTCATTAGCAAAACAGGCATCTTTCACAATGGTCCTTATGGGGAAATCTGGCTTCCTCACTGACATTTCCCTTTCTTGGATGACATGTAACCCACTGAAAAATATAAGAACTAGAAAAAGGAACCCCAATGGGGTACTTATCTTGAAGACGTAGGCTTGGTGCAACCAGCAAAGTGAACAGCATTCAGACCGATGTACAATAAATGCCATTCACACTGGCGACAATGAAATTCTGTTTTGAGAGCATGCATATATCACCTTTATGACCAACACTTGTACAGGGAGCATATGTCTGATATACGACGCTACTAGGTAATAAAGGTTTTGGTATTAGGGACGGACATTGGGCTATCTTTGGCAGGACATCCCAGAAGTGAGGAATACTGCATCAGTGATATGGCTTGACATCTGTGGATACCCTGCAATCTGCAGTAGCCCACCACTGGGCCTAGACACTCTGTAAAGACTCTTGGTGCAATGGACAGACCCAAAGGATAATACAAACAACTGTGACCTAGCTACACAAAATCTTAAACATTTCTTGAAATAACTGTGATGGTAGGCATCTTTGAAGTCTAAGGTTACAAGTAACACTTTGACCTAGAACTGAAGTTAACACTGAAGGGTAAACATCTCAAATGTTGGAATCTTCACAAAAAGACTGAGAAAACAGAGGTCCAATACTGGTTGTCAAAACTACTCCTTTGGAACCAGAAACATTCTGGAATAAAAGCCTTTGCCTATTTGCTCTGCAGGAGCATGCTCTAGGATTCGAGCTTCTAACATGTGTTAGTGCACTTGGAGAAACTGCTCTGTTTGACTGGCAGGGTGGGAGAATTCCACTGAAAGGAGTGGCCTTTTCTATCCATCACCAGCTGTAACCCTCCTGAATCACCTTCAAAATCCATTCGTCTGAGACAATCTTATGCCACAAAACAGCACTTGGAGCCAGATTCTGTGAAAGAAGGAGATATGCTGAGGCAGGAGAGGGACTGAAGGTGACTTGACTTTTTGGCATAGTCATTACAAGGTTTGTAACAGACCCTTTTTTTTTTTTTTTTAAATCTGCTTGTATTTTGGAATTGTTATAGGTCTCCTACTGCCTTCTCTTCTTAGGTGTCTGTCTGTCTGTTAGATGGCACTGCTTGCTTGATATATTTTTAACACCTTTATTGAATTATCACTTGTGACATACACAAACTTACATTTATATGAAAGTAATCAATCAACAAGTTCTTGTTTACAAACATTATACTTCACATACATTGCTAAAGCTACACATCATATAACCTAAGTAACATTACATAAATTATTCAATTCCTGTCCTTTATTTAAAGAAACATATTTATTAAACCATCACTTATGACACAAGCACTCATTGAGTTATATAAATGAAAACAAACCACACCGACACAATCATAGTTGCAAGCATTTTTCATCACAAACTGTACTGACACACTCCCACCTTTAAACATAACACATCTCTTATAATCTACCCAATCATTTTAATCAAACATTGCAAAGCTCATTTAAGTCGTGCCTTCTTTTAAACCTCATTTCTCCCCATATGTATTCTTCCCACAATTCCCATTTTTCCCTATGTAGTTTGCTCCTACCCTTTTCTACAGATCTCAATTCCAGTTGTTTTTATCTGTTGCTATATTCACAACTTAAAAGTATAGTTGGATTAGATTTTGATTTCCATTTTCTAGTGACTGCTTATTTGGCAGCTGCAATAATTAGACACAGCAAGGCCTTACCATGTCTAGGCAATTCCGATTATGTATCATAGCTCAGAAAAATCATTTCCCTTGTAGCACCAATCTATCCACCCAACATCTCCTACAGTGCATCCCGCAGGGAATCCTTAAAGTCCGCCAACTCACTGCGCTCCCACAAAATATGTTCCCAATTATCTCTTTCTTCCATATTTAGGAGACATACCTACACAGCCTCCCATTGTTTGTTTGTGAATTGCTTATCTAATCTCTCTTCCCAATCCTTTCTAACCTCCTCTGATTCTTATAGTTATCAGGCAATATTTCATATGCTCTACTAATCATTCCTTTTTTAATGGCAGCTTTTGTTCTGGATTCTACTAAAACTCTACAAATGCTGGTCTTTCATTTAGGACCCCCTCCCCACTTCTTTCTCTTTCCCTATACTCTGATATCAATCCTTGAAAGGGAAGGCAATCTCTGACCTGCACTCCAAATAAATTATTGGCGTCATCTCATTCTATCATCTTTCCCTCTCTAGTTATTTGCTCCCAATACCATGGTTCCTTTTCCAGTTTTCTGCAATAAACTCCAGCCCTCTCTTGCCTATTGTCTATATCATTAATTGAAGGCACTCCTATTGGAAGAATCTCCTTTCTTCATTCCCGTGTTCGCTTACTTCTTAGGATAAATTATGTTACTTTATAGATATATTAGGTATGATTATTTTTATTTTCCTTAAAGGCCTGCATCCAAAATCCCAGTATCTCCTTCTTTCTTGAGCTCCCCAGTTTCATCATCATCCCTTTCACTTTGAATTATAGTTTTCTGCTTGTGCTATGTATAGGAGCATTAACTGTGTAGCTCTGAAATACCCCTTCAAATCGGGTAATCCCAGTCCGCCCTGTTCTACTGGAAGAATCAGGTTTGACACTTGCCATCCTCCCCTCACAGATAAAGTAATTCAGATCTTTATTAATTGCTATCCACAACTTTTCCTCTGGTTGATAAAAATATGCCTGACCTGTGTATAACACTAAATGGGACTAAAAACATTTTAACTGCTTGTATCTTACTATCCATATCCATATAACAAAGCTTTAGCTTTCTACATTTTTGCATTATCTTTTGTTTAGTCTCTTCCCACATATCCTTAGCTGCCACACCATAATCATTTTTAATCCTTACTCCTAAATACTTCATTTTATCATGCCCCCAAAATATGGACATTGCTGAACCAATTTATATGTGGGTACATAATTTACCACTATTGCCTTTGTTTTAGCTTAGCTAATTTTGTATCCTAAAAAGATATGAAACTCTCTCAGAATGTTCTACAACACTGATATCTCTCTTTCTGGCTTTGTCCGGTATAAAATTATACCTGAAAATAGAGCCAGCTTTTATTAACTATCATACCAATTATATCCTTGAATTTCTGAGTCCCTTATTTTCTTTGCCAATGGTTCTAAATAAAATGTAAACAACAAAGGGGAAAGAGGACAACCCTGCCTGGTTCCTCTGCTCAAGCTGAAGTCATCAGAGAGGAACCCAACCACTTTAATTTTAGTCTCTGATCCCTCATATATCCTCATCAACCTTATATTTTTTTTCAGAAAATGCAAATGCTTCCATTGCTTTGTCCATAAAGTCCCAGTATACTCTGTCAAATGCTTTCTCTGTCTCAAGACCCACCAACAACAGCGGTATTTTCTTATATTCTACTTCCCTCTGGATCATCAATGTTCTGTTAATGTTTACAAATGTTTGCCTCCCTCCCACACACACACACACAAAACCACACTGATCCATATCTATCAATTTTGGCATTACTTACCATTCTTTTAGCCATTATAGACAGGAACTCTTTATACTCATGATTTAGTACTGAAATGGGCCTGTACGAAGCTGGATCAGATGGATCTTCACCCTCTTTAGGTATTATAGCTACCACTGCTTTCTTCCAGGATGTTGGTACTTCTCCTCCTCTTAAAATATCATTAAACAAAACCTTCCAGATCCTTCTCAGTTTTTCCTCTCCTAGCTTCCAAACTTTCACAGTAATACCAACTACTCCTGGGGACTTTCCTGTAGATTGTTTGTACATACTTTTTATCTCATCTCCTCCTATCCTAACTGCTAACTGAGCCTCACCTACCTCTAACCTTAGCATATTTAATTCTTCCATAAACATTTCCATTTGTATCTTTTCTTGATTTCCATATTTCTTTGCTTTATACAGGCTTTCATAGAATTTTTTAAATATTTCTAATACCTCTACAGGATCTCGTTACCTTGGTTGTTATAGGCTCCCTAAGTTTGGCAACAGCATTTTCTACTATCTGTTGCCTGAGTCATTGTGCTAAATGTTTTTGTGCTCTAGTGGTATTATCAAAAAACAGCTGCTTAACAGCATTCTTTATAAACTCATGCATATTATCAAAGTAATCCCTTATTTTCTGCTTTGCATTCTGCAGCTGATCCTCCTCTTGTTCTGAAATTCCCCCATTCTGCAATACGTTAACATTTGTCAGTCCCTCTAAATAATTCTTGTCACATCTTAACCATAGCTCCCTTTCTTTTATTTTCACCCTATTTTTAAACTCCATCTTACCTTTATGCCACTCCCTAGTTATATTTTTAGAAGTAATTTCTATCCTCTTGAATAGCCCCTGAATAATCTCCACTACCCATTCGTTAAATTTCTCTCTTTTCAACAGAGAGGTGGGAAACCGCCAGTATTTCATTACCCTGTGTATTTTTGTTACTATTGGAGCATGATCTGAAATAGTTAATAGCTGCATATCAAAACCTTCAATTAAATGCACATGTTCATGTGAAATGGAAATTCTGTCTAGCCCAGTTTTTTTTTTATCTTGGGGAATAAAATGTAAATTTACTCCAAACGTCTATTACTGATTTCACATCTTCCTTGCTAAATATTTCCTAAATTTCTTCAAAAATCTACTCTCCTTTCTTATACTTTCCATTCTGGGCCTTCCAGATACCTCTTCACTGCTGCAAATCAAATTGCATTTCCCAACTATAATATTCCTTGCTGAAAACTGATTATTTCTCCAAAATTTTCTTAAGCTTTATCATAGCAGTTTTAGGTGGACTATACACACATGCCAATGTAATCCTCCTTCATTGCCAGTACCCCTTAGAACTACAAATATGCCATTATCTTTTATATATTCTTGGGTCTACTTGATATGGTCGACATTTCACAATGTTGAAATTCATATTGCCGAGACCATATGATTGACATTTGAAATGTCGACCATACAAGTAGAACATAAAAAAACAAAAACAAACTTACCTTAACGCTGCTAGCAAGGGGGCTTTGCCCCCTGCACCCCCCATAGAGGTCTCCGTCCCTCACATCCCCCGGAACTTAAATATACCAACTCTGAGATCACACTGCAGTGCAGAAGTGGAAATCCTTCCATTCTGCACTGTAGGGAAATGCCGGTTCCCCATGGTCGACATTTCAAATATCGATCATATGGTCTCGGCCATATGAACGTCGACATTGTGAAATGTCGACCATTTGAAGGGAGCCCATATTCTTTTAGCACTATTGGAGCTCCTCCTGCAATTAATATAAGTACTTAAGTACTCATCTATTCCATTGTTCCAGATATTCTGCTGAATGACCATCCTGAAAACCTTTATCAATTTCATATGTTCAGTTCTTTCCAAGTGCGTCTCCTGTAACATAGCCATTTGCACTCTATATTTTTAATACAGTTCACATTTTTTTATATTTATCTCAAACAACTGACATTTAAAGACATTACAGAAAGCATCATTGCTTTAAAAAGTTATTATTCCCACTTTTTATGTACAACCTTTTTGTTAAATGTCTAGTTTCACATTCTGTGTTACATGAATACATTGCTTGGCAGGTTGAACTTTTAAACAATTGTTTCTCGTCATATCCATTTGAGCCTATGTCACATCTTACAAAATATTTTATTTTATTGAAAGCCCTCAAACAAAAAACAACCCCCCCCCAATACCCCCTAAAACCTATTAATTTAATGCTAACACACACAATTATGTACATCTTCAAATACTGAAGTTTAACCCTCCTAATAGGAACAGATTTCCCAAACTGACAGCCACACTCAAAGACTCGAGTTAACCTAAAAGAAAGGTTATCCATGCTAAGATGCATGGTGCAGCCTGTACTTCTATTAAGTGCTACCTGCTTTTACATTATCTTTACAGCTATCCCAGCTGAGAAAATCCCTGAATGCTTTCAGAAAACATCATCTCCTAGGCAGTTTCTCTCTTCTTTTTATTTTCACAGCCAACCCACTCTCCACCAGACCAATAACATATTTCTCTATCAGACTGGTTCTCATGTCTCCATGGAGATAGCCAGCCAATTTCTCATTATCAGATTGTCTCCATGGAGACATACAAATCAGACAGGCAATTTCTCTTTATCAGTTGTTTCCATTGAGAGATAAGAGACAGACACAGAATTGCTACTAAGCATACATTCATTTGCTAGAAAAAAGCCTCATAATATTCAATATTCCTTTTCATTTACTTTTTTCTCTTAAAACATGTTACTAAATCAATATAACGTCCTTAATCCAGTCATTCCCCCATGCAAGAATGAGAAAAAGGGCATTAATTTGTCTTTTGTCATGCCCTTTTAACCAGGCCTTCTTTTTAATTGCAGTGCCTATATTTCTTAAAACTGGAGGAGAGAGAAGGGAAAATGGGGGAAAAACAGCAGCACCTATTTACAATCCCTATTATACTTAAAAATAACTAAGAAAACTCTTTCCCTCCCCAAAGCATTTTTTCCAAACATTAATGACATGAAGTAGGGCATATACTTTAGCGTCCCCCAAAAGTCACACATTCTGAAAAAGTCCAATATTTCCAGATTTTCTTGTTCTGTCATATTTCACATATGTAATTATTGCACTGCCCCACATTAAATTACTGGTTTTACTTCTGCTAATCTCCATCTCTGAAATCCTGTCTCTGCTTCATTTCCAACATAGTCTCAGTTCTTCTTGTCAACTCTCATGCTCCCTTCTTTCTCTCCATCTTCTGTTGAAACAGTGGAAAATGTTTCATAGGTACACAGTCTCTCTGTGGTCCTTATTACCAGAACAAGCAGCATAATCTCCTCCTGTTTCACAGCTCACTTTTTTGTTGTTCAAAGCTTTGTTTCTCTCCTCCTTAGCATGTACTTCATCAACAAATGATTTTGTCTCTCCAGGGAAGACTACCTTGAAGACAGCTGGGTACAGCTGTTTGAATCTCACACCTGCATCTCTACATTCCCTGAAGAGTAGAATGAATTTACTCTTCTTCTGCCTGGTGTACAATGAGTAATTCTTCATAAACACTCTGCTGTCTCACATTTTTAGTATTTTGTCTTTCTGCCACAGTTTTATCAAAATCAACTCCTTCTGCTGGTAGGATTGCATCTTTACTATTAAAGGTCTAGACTGCTTTCTCACAGCCAGGTTTGGAGCATACACATGACATGCCCTTTCAAATAAACTCCTATTGTGGAATACCAGTCCAGTTCATTATTTGTGCTTTCATAAAATTAATGCAATCTGCTCCTTCCAACTTCTCTGGTATAGTTGAAAATCTCAGGTTTTCCCTATGTGCTCTGTCCTCTAATTCTATTATTTTTTTAAACACCTCTTCCTGTGCAGTTTCATATTCAGCCAGCCTTCTCTTCATCTCAACCTCTGATTTTTGCAGCTTTATCACCTCATCTGAATATCTGTTTAAAGCTTCTTACATTTTCCAATCTTTTGATGTTTGTGTTGATATACTCCATCAGTGTTTCATTTATTTTAAACAGGTGTGTGTGCAATTGCCATATATTTTCCTGTAGGTTACTGGAAGACATGTCTGGAAGTTGCATTGCTTTTTGCTGAACAGCTGCAGAACTTTCCCCAGTCAGTGTTTCTTCCTCACTTTTTGTAGCTGATTTTTTTCCAGATGCTCTGTATTTCTTTTTTCCTGGCATCCAGACAGTACACTTCTAGACAGTTACTGAAATTTACCCATTAACACAAAAGTCTACTGGTCTTCTCTGTTGAATTTCTGTTTTCACACTGGGAGAGCTAGAGTTAAGCTGTTACTCAATGTGTAGCCATCTTGGAAGTTCTAGGCACCTAGCACTGACTAGGGTAATACTGACATTGTTTGGTGCTTGCTTTGTTACAGTTTTTAAGGTTGAAAGATCCATTAGCTGGAGTCTGGCTAAAAAGGCACTACTGGGGCACCAAAGGAAAGTAAAGCCAGTATGCAGAAATCTTGAAATGAAGTACAAGCCAATCTTGGCAAAGCAAGTAGGGCTGGGCAGCAGTTCATCCCATGTTGAGAAATGCTAGATTTCATCAAGTGAGACCAGTAACTCAGCCAATTGGTGAAATATATCATCTTTTCCTTGTACCCTTGCATTATTCTTGGCAAAGGTAGGATTTTTCTCAATACCAGATCCCTTCAAGCATTTGTGACAAGCATGAAGAGCTCAGAAACACCACTCTACATCTCTCTTATGGTGTTGCACACCAGGTCATATATACCTACATGGACCACCACCATGTTGTGTACATACTTGTTCATACTGAGGGCCCTTGAGATGGAGATATTGACACCAGAAAGACTACTTACCATTACAATATTTTTGCCCAGCCTTGTGAGAGTAGAGTCTGTGTGACTTACTATGGAATCATCAATTACCAATACATTTTTATTAGTGATGAGTTTAAGCATACTAACTTTCTTTCTCTGGTGACTTGGTTACGGCTGCAGGAGTATGTGCTGTGGTTTGCAATTTTCTACTGAGACCTAGTCTTGTTTTTATTTTCAAGGCTTAGAAATGACTGTATGACAGCCTCATCACCAACCCCCTTTTTCTCCAAGAGGTTAGGGTGTCGCATCAACCTGTTGATATCACTCTCAATTAAATGACACTCTCCTACCATCTTTGATGGTCATGCCTGAATGTTGGAGGCTTTCTCTCACACATTCTCTTTGCTAGACATCCTCATTTCCTCCTGCCTTCTTCCTATCTTTTCCAAATCATCTTCACCAGATTATCTACTGCTTATTTGCAAATGTGTCTGAATCACCGTAGTCTGTTCTCATTGACCTTCTCAGTAATTAGAGCTACTAAAGCTTCTGCCCTGATGTCCTCATTTCTTTGTTTTCCCCACTCCATCACCTCTAATGTCCTCAACATCACCTCTAGCTTCCTCAACTGCTCTGCCTTCACTGCCTATGTTTCTGTACCCTGCAGCAGTACTGCCTGCAACATTTTCTTACACATCTTACTTTTCAGCTTCAGTGGAATTCTTCTGTCAAATTTTACTCTGATGTTCTGTGCAAGATGGCTTCAGTCCCACTGATTTTAGTTTTGACCTTCTTATTCAGACTTCCCTTTTCCTTGACCACCCTTTCCTATACTAGAATCAGTTAACCTGTTTTATTATTTTCCCTTTTATCGCTATGTTCAGCTTTTTCCGACTTGACAACTGTCTTATTTGTACTTAGCTTCATTCTGTGTGCTTTCAGTTTTGCATTCCATTCCTCTGTCATTTGTTGAAGTTCTTGCTCAGAGTCTGCTTTTAAAACCACATTTTCTGCATACAGCTACTTTATTGACCTGTCCCTTCCAACCGGTAGTTCATCACCAGTATAAACAGCAGTGAGATCAGAGTTGAACTCTTGATGCACAAGTACTCACAATAGGACCCCCCTCTGTGAAACTGAACATGGTTCGTACTTGTGCCATTAGGTCTTTGTACATAGCTTGCACCAATTCTACCAGTGATTCTAACACTTTCAACAATCACAGATCTGCCCAAATCAGTGTTCTTGGACCCTGTCATATACTTTCTCCAAGTCTGGGAATGCTCAATTGGACTGTCTCCAAATCTCTACCTTCTTCTCAACTATCGGTCTCACTGCAAACATCAGGTCGGTTAATGCTGCATCATGATCTGAATCTGAACTTCTCATCTGGGTTTGATACCCTTTCACTACCCACAGTTGTGAATATCCCCTTTGTTCTTGTACTCTAACAGTAGAATGATTGTTCTCCAGTCAACTAGGATGTCTCTCTCTCTCCATACTGCTAGGAGTACCACCTGAAACCATTTCTCCATTAATTCACCCAGCATCCAGATCATATCTGCAGTGGCCTCATCTGAGCCTGCTGCTTTCACAGACTTCATTTTTCTTAGTGCTGCTCTTACTTCTTCTAGGGTGGGCTCTTCTTCCTCTTAAACTGTAGGCTGTTTCTGGGAAAATACAGCGTATGTGGGATTTTCTTCATTCAGAAGCTGCTGGAAGTACTACTTCCACCTGCCTTTGATGTCTTGTGGACTGGTGAGCAGGTTGTTGCCGGCATCCTTTACAATGGGTATCTGATGACCATCTTCTTTTTTTGCCTTTGAACCTGATAATGTTTCTTTGTATCACCTGCTGAATCACTTTCCAGAAGTTGGTAGTGTGTGTCTCTGATTCATTGCTTTTTACTATTGTGACTGTTTTCTTAGCCTATTTCCATAGCCAAAAAGTATTCGTTCCTAGCCTGGTCTGCCTTCTCTAGGTCTCTCACTTTTTTGCACTCCTCCTTTGTTAGGATCATGGGAAATCACTAAGCTATCAACCTGGAGGTCATTTTAAGCCTAGCAGTTTCAACCCAATGTAATACAGTAGAGGTACTTGTCAATACCAAGATTGCATTTAGTGAAGATTGCCCATGTCCAGGAGGGTTATGGGCGCTATCCCTGGTAAGAATTTATGGTGCCTCATCCAGGTTTCTCTTGAACAATGTCATAGAAATTCTCTGTTTCACAAATTGGTAGCCTGTTCCAAAGACGTGGCAGTCGCTGAGAGATAAATCTGCCTATTTAAGTTGCAGGCCATATTTAAGTCCCTGGAACAGGTAGCCCTAGACCCATTTGATTTACAAATATGTAGTAAGTTCATTAGGCTTGGGTCTTGAGTTGCCCTGTAGGCCAGGCATAAGTCTTCCCTAAGAACTCTACACAATACAGAGTATAGTGACAGGGATTTTAGTCAGTTTGTGTAAGGCAAATGCTGGAGACCCTTGATCATCTTTGTTCGAAACCTCTCAGGTCGCTCTAATTGCTGTAGATGCTTAGTACGGTACATACCGAATAGAGTGTTATACTCAATTATGGGCCAGATAAGTGCCGAGTAACGGGGGGGGGGGGCTATAATTTCTTTTGTTCTCAATGTGATGCCTTTACTAACAGCTACAAGGAAAGCGTTCCTTACAATGGTAGGCACGTGGTGGTCGAAGTTAAGGTTACAGAAAACCTGTGATCCCAGGTCCCTTACCACTTCATGGGTATTTAGGGTATTGTTACTGATTTGATAGTGTGACAGGACAATGTTTGTTCCGAAGGGAATGATGATGCATTTCTTTGCATTCAGTTTGAGGCAATGACTAATACACCGGTCGTTGGTCTGTGTAAGACCATCCTGGGGTATACTGACATCATTTGGGGATTCAATGACTACACCTAGTTTGCAGTCGTCTGCAAACTTGGTCATCCACAACCCTTGAGTTTTGACCTGAACTTCTGAGAAGTACATACCAAACAGCAGGGGGCTCAGCACTGACCCCTGTGGCACTCCACTGGTAATGGGTCTGCTGGTGAAGTGGAGTCACCCACTTTGACAGTGTGCCCCTGGTTTGTAAGCCAGTTGGCAACCCATCTTACAACGATGGGATTTACATTCAGTTTGCTAAGTTTACTGGTAATGCCTGAATATGGGATGGTGTCGAAAGCCTTTACCCTGTAGAGCTATGCTGTGTGCACAGATTTGCCCTCAACAGCCTTGGCCACACTTTCAAAGAAATCCACCAGATTTAACAGGCAGGATCTTTCCTTCATGAAGCCGAACTGGGTAGGACTCACAGTTTGGAGGTCGCCTATGTCTTTACTTATGAGGTCCATCATATGTTCCAGGGCCTTACAGATGAGGCTGGCCAGACTTATGGGTCTGTAGTTTCCTGGGTCTGTTGCTAGGCCACCTTTGAGGAGGGGAAAAACTGTAGCTGTTCTCCATTCTGCAGGAACAAAGCCTGTGGTTAGGCTATGACTGAAAAGGGTACTTAGAGGTGATGCTAGTTCATGTTTTAGTGTGTTTAAAAGACAACCTGGGATGTCATCTGGTCCCATTGAGGCTGTGTTCTTTGCCTTGGACTGGGCTTTACGTACCTGCTCTTCAGATATGCAAGTGTGTGTGTGTGTGTGGGGGGGGGGGGGGGGGGGTTGGGGGAGGATTTGTTGCAAGTTAGGAGGGGATAAGGGAGTGAAATTTTCACCAAACCTATCTGCTATCAGGCTCGCTATCTCTGTGGGGACAGTGTGTGTGATACCATTGGCCACCAGTTCTGCACATGCTTGGGTCATATCCTTTAGGTTACATATACAGCTGTAAAAGTCATTATGGTTACCCTTGGCGGTACTTGCTAGGTTTTTCTCAAAGGAGCTCTTGGAGGATTTGACAACTTGTCTTATTTGCCTGTTAAGGCTGAGGAGGGTGCTTTTCAATTGTTGGGTCCTTGTCTGTGTTTTCTTGGACAGCAACTTTGTGTTTATTGTAGTGTTTGCTGATGCTTGAAGTCCATCATGGCAGCTTGATTTTACTCTGGCTTTGATTCTATCTGGTATAGCCAAGTTTATACACTCATGCAACTGATTGTACAGGGCTTTAGTGCAAGCTTCAACGTAGTTGCCACTTTCAGCTTGGGGTGGGGCTCGGAATGCTTTTATACTTTTACCTAAGAGGGCATAGTTTGCCTTGGTGAAGTTTTTTAGTCTAACTTCACCATTTGTGAGTTCTGGTGTTAGTGTCAGTTCAAAGGTTACTGATTTGTGGCTAGTTTTAACTAACAAGCATCCAATAGTTGCAGCAGTGTACCTGTTTGACATGTTGGTAAGGACCAGTTGGTGCTGTGGAGGTTTCTAAAATGTTTGTTCCTCTTGTTGGGGTAAGGAAAATCTGTTCCAAGACAGTTGATTTCACAAAGTCAAGGAACTTTTGTGTTAGCAAGTTTGGGCTACAGTAGGTTTCTGATAACTTCTGCATTCTACCACCAGAGCTTTATGTACCATACTGCCATGCCTAGCCTGGTCGCACATCTGCTCTATAGTCCTCACACATGCTGTTGAGAAATGCTTTTTTCTTCAATTCCACATAATTCTCCTTACTCCTGAGGTGCTAGAGCCCTGACTTTCCTTGAACTCTTAAGCTTTTGCTCCAGTCATGCCCCAGGTGTTCAACTTCGTCTCTATTGACCTTAGGAGTCATCTCTGACCACTGCTTGTAGCTGACTGTGGTCAGCAGTGGCTTATGCTGTGGGCTGTTTCACTGGGGATGACACTGTAAGCACTGATTCTACCCTAGTGTCTGTTCTTTACCAGCAGGAAGTCTACCACTATCAAGAGATTTGCCAGAGAGAAGTCTAGAATGGCCTCCTCTTTATTCATGTTACCCTACCCATGTGGACCTAGGTAGTTCTCATATCATGGTCTGTCTATCCTGATATGAGCACTCAGGTCACTTGTTAACACCAAGTCGTGCTGTCCTGCTTTATATAGTAGGTCCTGCAACTGCTGCTTCAGAGTATACTTTTTCTCATTACCACAACTTTGTAGAGCATAAGCTGAGATTAAGAGTACTGCTCTATCCTTACACTGTAGTTTATTACTAATACTAATGATATCTTTCTCTGTCTTCTGAAGACTCTCCCTCACTACAACTCCTACACCATTTCTAGTCAGTCCTCCCCCCGAGTAGCAGACTCTGGATTATCAAGACAAGTGGTTCTGCATCACCACCCTTCCCATCTTGGATCTTGAATACACAGGATATCTAGCCTCCTCATGACCATCACGTCATACACTTCCAAGCTGCTCCCAGTCAGTGAACCTATAATGAATGTAGCAATCTTTATTTCACATCTGGCAGACTAACCAGTTTTATGTGTAGCTTTTGCACAGCAGAGCTATCCCAAGTAATCCAAGTTGGGCTACTGGACACCAGACAGCCAGCAACTTACTGGCCAAAAGCTGATTGGCTTTTTGGCGGGCATACACTGGTCAACAGAGGCACATAGACCCCTCCCACCATTAGTCAAACTGACCAAATCACCTACAGCCATTTTTTACAATGTTGAGTGACTAGCTCTGACACAGCACATACAGTCTACAACACAAACTCTTAAATCTAAAGGACACTAAGCACCACAGTTGATGTTTAAAGTGGTTGTTCTATACAAAATTCCCTCAATATACACCACTTGCAGTCTGTGCTGCTGCCCATGACTCCATTAATTTTTGTTTGTTTTTGCTGAGTTTGAGGTAGAAAAATCCAAGATGTTTTGGGTGGTGGAAGGAACCCCACAGAGACAGAGGGAGAACAGGTAAACTCCACACTGGCACTGGCTAGAGGTCAGGATTGAACTCTGTACCTTGTGCAAGGCAGAAGATCTTATGATTATTCCAACTGTACAGCCTCAGCATGTGATAACTTTGTGCTGTGGAGGTTTTTGTGCTAATTTTTTTTTTTTGACAGAATGATACTCTTTCACAGGTATTTTGTGATGGGGTAAAATAGTTCATTATCTGTATCATGCAGTCGCTATACTGTCTGAGTATACCAAGTGTTAAGAGGGTGGCAAGTTAGAGAAGACAAGCTGGCTGACCTTACATTTAGTCCACCAGTACAGAAATTTGTAGATATAATACTTAACTTGTACACTATTCAGTTTGCTGGACACTAACAAATTCTTATGAGTACAAAACATTAAATGTTTCTCTTCCTTGAAAAAGTGCAGATTATTATATATTAACAAATACAAAAAAGTAGTTTGCAGTATAACAATTGCTCTAGTCAATAAAAAACTGCAGCAATTTATCCTCACCCACAGAAAAATCAGCACTATTTCGACTGTCCACCCACTTGGCTAAAACACTGCCAAAAGAGTGACTAGGTTATACATTGTAAAACTGGAAGAAACAGTAGATTCAGGACAGGGAAATAACACAGTAATTAATAAATTCAGTCAGGCAACTGTACAATACAACACTTCAACTACCAGGAAAGAAAACATAAAATAATGATCAAAACTTGTTTAAATACTATTAAAAATGGCAAGAACTGTTAAAATGCATGGAAAATAGCAGAATCAGCATCTAGAAGTAAAAAGTACAATTTTGTACCTACCATAAATGTAGATGTTCGAGTGTATTCACTGCTGCAGTCATTACACTTAGGTTATCCTGCCATTAGGCGGTCGCGCAGTCGGCCAGAGTTCCAAAGTCTTGGTCCGGCGTCGGTTGCCGTCGCTTCTTCCCTGATGTCAGTGCGCCAGGGGTATACAAGTTGCAGCCGACGCCATTTTCTTGCCCCAGATGTCAGGTGCCCTCAAATAGGTAGGCAACACATATTGCTAATAAAACATACATAAAAAATAAAAACAATACCTTCAGTAACAAGCAAATACACCACATAGGTTGTATAGGGTAGAAAGGTATGGATAAGTCCCAGCTAAGAAAGTGGGGATGGAGGGAGGGTAACCTGGACTGCAGCAGTGAATACACTCGAACATCTACATTTATGGTAGGTACAAAACTGTACTATGTTCATCGTGTTTCACTGCTGCAGTCATTACACTTGGGTTGAATCCCAAAGCTGAGGTTGGGTGGCTGGTTCTATAAAGGATTTGGGGTGGCTATGAGGCCCTGAAGCACTGCTGTGGCAAAGCCAGCTCTGGATTTAGAGTAAAGAGGCAAGTGGTAATGCTTGGTAAAGGTGTGCACTGAACTCCAAGTTGCAGCTTCCAAAATATCCTTGGTAGGTACTCCTCTAAGGTAGGCAGTTGAAGTGGCTGTTGCCCTGGTGGAATGTGGCCTAATGTTGCTAGGTACAGTTTTTCCATGCTGTGTGTAGCAGAAATGGATACAGTGTCCTATCCACTTTGAAATGGTCTGCTTTGAAATAGCCTTTCCCTGTGATCCTGCAGCATATGCTACAAACAATTGCTCAGTTTTCCTGAAAGCTTTTGTTTTGTCCAAGTAGAAGCGTAATTGCCTGTGTATGTCCAATGAGTGCAGAAGTCTCTCCCCTTTATTCTGAGGATTTGGATAAAATGTTGGCAAGTGAATAGTTTGGTTAAGAGCCACATTGGATACCACCTTTAGCATAAATGTAGGGTTTGTTCTTAAAGAAACCCTGTCTTGATGAAAAATGATGAAAGGTTCCACTGCCATTAGTGTCTGTAACTCTGAGACTCTTCGTGCTGAGGTTATTGCCAGAAGCAGAGCAGTTTTCCATGACACATTTTAGTTCTGCTGAATTGGCTGGCTCAAAAGGAGGTAAAGTTAGTTTTTCCAAGACCAAGTTGAGGTCCCAAGTTGGTGTTGGTGCTCTCCGGGGCGGTCTTAAGTTTTTAGCCCCTCTGAGGTACTGTTTTAGTAATGGATGAGAGAAAATAGGAGGCTCCGTGTTGTAGTGAGCTGAGACGGCAGATGCGTGGATCTTAATGGATGAAAAGGATAGGCCTTTGTCCAGCATCTCAGTAAAGTATTGTAATATCTGAGGAATATTTGGAACAGAGGGTCAAAGCTGTCAGCCTGGTTCCAAGCGCAGAATCTCTTCCACTTTTCTGAATAGGATTTCCTGGTGCTGGGCCTCCTGGCCTCCAAAATGACATCCATAACAGCTTTAGAGAGAGGTGTTGGCTGCTTGGCTAAGTAATCTGCCATGCAGCCAGGTTTAAGGTTTTGAGCTGGCTGTGCAGGATCTGATTGTTTTGTTGCGTCAGAAGATGAGGAATTTGAGGTAAAATCCATGCTGGGCCTTGAGCCAAGTTCTTTAAGATTGGGTACCATTGCTGGCGTGGCCAGTCTGGGGCAATCAGGATAATTTTTGGCCTTTCTTGTCTGGCTTTTAGGAGTACCTTTGACAGGAGAGGCAGTGGTGGGAAAGCATAAACTTTTAGGGTTTTCCAGCTGAACGAGAGGCCATCCACTTTCCATGCTTGTGTGTGGTAAGTCCTTGTGCAGAATTTCTGTAGTTGGCAGTTCAGAAGGGAGGCAAAAAGATCTATGTCTGGGCACCCCCATTTTTGTGTTATCATGCTGAATACTTGTGGATTTAATTTCCAATCGTGAGGATCCATGATGTTTCTGCTTAAGTCATCTGCCAGAGTATTTTTCTTTCCTGGCAGGAATTGTGCTTGCAGATGAACTTGATAGGTCAGTGCTGTGTTCCACAAAGTCATGGCTTGTCTGCAGAGGGGATAGGAATGAGTGCCCCCTTGCTTGTTTATGTACCACATAACTGTGGTGTTGTCCGTCATTAGTAATAGTTGTCCTGGATGCAGAAGGTCCTTGAAAGCTGTTAGGGCATTTTGTACAGCTAGCATCTCTTTTTGACTGATGTGAAGATGCATTTGGTCTGCGGTCCACTTGCCCTGAATACATTTTCTTGCCATGTGTGCTCCCCAAGCGTAATCCGAAGCATCTGTTGTTAGTGTCTGCCTGGCTGTGGGTAAAGTGAAAGGCTGTCCCTTGTTGTGATGACATGCCTGTGCCCACCGTCGAAACTCCTGTTGTAGGCAGGGAATAAGTGGTATTACTGTTTCCAAACTGTGACAGTGTTGAGTCCAAACACTTTTTAGATACCATTGTAATTTTCTCATATGCAGTCTGGCATATGGTATTAGTAGTTTGCAGGATGCCATGAACCCCAAGGCCTGCAGAATTTTTCTTGCAGGGAGTTGGGTTTTTGTTGCCATCAATTGAAAGTACTGAGTTGTCTTTGCTTGTCTGGCGTGAGATAAGCCATCTGGGCCATTGTATTTAAGCTGGCACCCAGGAATATTATCTCTTGTGAGGGCACTAGTTTTGAATTTTGTCTGATTGGGACATGTAGGTATGCCTCTATGAGGTCCAAAGTGACTAGCCAAGCCTTCTTGCCCAGCATGGGAAGAAGTTGCTGTAATGTTAACATTTTGAATTTCGGAACATCCAGGTAAGTATTTAGAGTAGATAGGTCCAGAATAGGTCTCCAGGCTTTGTCCTTTCTGGGGACCAAGAAAAGTCTCGAGTAAAATCCTTGCCCTTGTTCCTGTTGTGGCACGTTTTGAATAGCTCTCATGTTCATGAGGGCTGTAATTTGTTTTTGTGCCTCTGCCCATTGATTTTGTTGCAGGTCTGGCATTCCTTTTGGCCTTGGTAGAGTGTGAAAGTGGAACCTGTAACCTTGAGAACCCATTTGTCTTGGGTGATTATATGCCAATTTTGTGAAAAAAAAGAGCTAGTTTTCCCCCTAAGGGAGCTGCCAAAAGGAAAGTGCTTGGCATGTGAAGGGGGAAGTCATTGGGACTGTTTCCGATAAGATTGTGACTTGTCTTCTCCTCCTTTTGGGGTTGAAGCACCCCACTGTCAAGGTCTGTAAGAGCCTTGGGACTGAGATCTGCCTCTTGGGCGTCTGTATCTGCCTCTTTGTGGTCTGTCTGACACTGGAACGGACCAAATTTTAGAAGGCCAATTTCTGCTAAATCGAGGTGGCTGTACCTGTAAGAAATCCTTCACTGTTTGCATAGATTTTGCCTTAACCTCCATTTTCTTTAATACCTCTTCTGCCTTAACATCAAAGATATCATGCTGTAAAGGAGCATCCAATAATTTTGCCTTAACATGATCAGGTAAACCTTGTTCTTTTAACCAATCATTCCTCTGAATCACAGATCCTGTTACTGCGGCTCTACAAGAAGCCTCTAATGATTCAAAACCACATTGCAGAGTATGTTTTCCCACTTGTTCAGCTGCATGCAATAAATCCTGCCATTTCCTTATAGTCAGGACCTTCTGAGCTTGTAAGCATTATCTGTTTTAATAGAGATATTAAATATTGTTGACATTTAAGCATGTGGAACTGGCAATTTAAAGCCCTTACTGCTAAAGTTGCAGAAGTGTAAACTTTCTTCCCCCATCTATCTAATGCTCTAGAATCCCTGTCAGAGGGAACTGGATTTTTAGCAGTGGAAGCCTTTACCCCTTTGGGACCCAGAGAAATAGTTTCTGGGACAGCAGCAGGGTTTTTATAAAGAAATTTGTGAGAGTCAGGGACTCTGTAGTACCTATCTGGCTTGACTGGTGCCGGGGGGCAAAGAATCAGGGGTTAAACTGGATTCAGAGAACACATCATCCACAATATTTAACACAGGCGGAATAGCCAGGGGCCTGTGCTGAGGCAATAAAAGAAAATCTCTGAGCCTTTTCTTGGATTCTGAATAATCCTGGCTCTCCCAATGGAAATGCTCCCTTCATGGTATGTAAAGTTTCCCCAAAAGAATAATCCTCAGGAGGAGAGGCTGAAGGGATTGATTCTTCAGCATCAGAGTCCTCATAGGGGGGTAAAGACTATCCCTGGTCTGAAGAGGAATCAGAAGAAATGGAAACCTGGTCAGAGGAATCATAGTCTGTATCCTGCCTAGGCCTTTTATCAGGAGGGGGATGGAAACCCCTGATCAGAGTAATTAGGTCTTCGGCCATTTTGAGCATCTGCTTTTTAGGCATGAAGGCCTGTCCAGGTGAATACTGTACTTGCTTCTTTGTCTTTAAAGGCGTTTTAGACTTGGTTGTTCTTTTGATGGTAAGCTGTGAAGGTCTGAAAACACCCTCAGAAGCCAATGCCTGCTGAGCGGCTCAGGACATATCTGAGGTGTGAATTTCCGTAGGCCCAATACCTTGAGTTTCCAGAGGCCTAGAAATCTCAACATGGGAGTCGGAGGTAGCAGGTGTCAGGGGCTGCGAAAGTGCCTCACTGAGAACCGGCGACTGGCCTAGAAAGGCTTCATCAGTTTTGGATCTCGGATGCCTGTCCTTATCTTTATCTTTGCGTTTTTTGTGTATTCCGGTCATCGGTTGTTCCGACGGCATGGTATAATTGAACCTTCGGCCAAAATAATGGCGTGCAAAATCAAACTGACGTTTAATAGTGTGCTTGTTAAATTTAGCACAAAACCGACAATTAGTGATGTCGTGGTCTGGGCCTAGGCATGGAATACAGTAAGAATGAAAATCCTTATGAGGTATTTGCTTCCTACAAGAAATGCAATTATTAACTTTTACTGACATCGGTCTGAGGCAAGAAAAAAGTTTCCCCAACGGGGTACTTCATAGGTTCATACTAGGCTATCTGCCCTAGGGCATTTATAAGCCTAGCCAGAATGTGTTTGGCTTTCGCCACCCATTTTACATTTATTTTGCTATGCCCTTTTTCGAGGTTAGTATACTGTGCCTCTGTCTAACAGTGACACAGAAGTGATACCCGGGGTAAACCTACGATCTCCCATCCACTCATCAAGATTCCTCTTGAAGAGAGTCAATGAAGGACTCTGCCTAACCTGGACTGGGATTTTATTCCAGAGTGAAGGGAGCCTCTGGGTTATGAATCTGTCCCTCCAGCATGTCCTATTTATTTCAGTGCTGAGGTTCAAGTCTCGAGCGTAGCTCGATGGGATTTGGATTTTCTGAGGTGCAGCATGTCCATTAATTCCGGGTTGGACATGGCTTTATACGTCAGGCACAGATCTCCTCTGAACAGGCGGTATATGCCACTGAGTAGAGCTGGAGTTTCTTTAACCGGGCAGCATATGGCATCTGTTTGAGCCCTTTGATCCTCTTGGTGAGGTACTTTTAGGGTCTTTCCAGTTGCTGCAGGTGTCTGGTAAGGTACATCCCAAAAGGGGCACTGTACTCAATTATGGGCCTGATGAGGGATGAGTAAAGAGGCTCGATGACCTCCCCTGATCTAGATGTGAATTCCTTCATAATTAGGTGGGCTATATAAAATGTTTTTCTAACCACTTTGGCCACGTGGTTGTCAAATGACACATTGCTATCAACTTGGGTCCCCAGGTCCCTAATTACTTCTTCTGTACTTAATGGATTACCACCTATGTGGTAATTTGTGGGCACTTTGTTTTTGCCAAAGGGGATGACTATACACTTTTTGGCATTTAGCTTGAGGCCATGGCTCTGGCACCAGTTGTCTGTTTCTATGAGGCCCTTTTGGAGGATGCTTGTGTCAGCTGGAGAGTCGATTATGGCGCCCAGTTTTCAGTCATCTGCGAACTTGGTCAGCCACAGTCCTTTCGTGTTGGCCTGTACCTCCGAGAAATATATACCGAACAAGAGAGGTCCCAGGACTGAGCCTTGTGGGACACCACTTGTAACTGGTTTGGAGTCTGACATGGCTCCAGCAATTCTAACCATGTGGGTTCTATCCTTGAGCCAGTTTGCAATCCATCTAGTGACATAGGGGTTTATATTTCAGCTGGTGAGCTTATCTATAATGCCAGAGTGGGGTATTGTATCAAAGGCTTTTGCGAGGTCCAGGTAGGCTGTGTGGACCACCTTCCCCTCGTCAATGGCCTTGGTGACTGTTTCAAAGAAATCAACCAGGTTTAAGAGGCAGGATCTGCCCTTAACAAAGCTGAACTGGGTAGGATCCAATGTCTGTAGGTCCCCAATATCTTTATTTATGAGGTCCATGATGATCCTTTCCATAGCTTTGCAGATCAAGCTAGTCAGGCTTATGGGACGATAGTTTCCAGGATCCGTTGAGGCACCACATTTATGGAGAGGGACCACTGTTGCTGTACGCCACTCTTTGGGCACATATCCTGTAGTAAGGCTGAGACTGAACAGTAGTTTTATGTTTGGGTTTAGCTCTTCTTGGAGTTCATGTAGGACGCAGCCCTTGACACCGTCTGGTCCCATTGATGCTGTGTTTTTTGCTTTGGAGAGGGCGGCTCTTAACTGAGCATCTGAGATGTCAGGGGGGCAGCACTCTGCTGGGATAGATATTTGCACTTTTGGTGGGGGGGGGGGAGAGAAGTTTGCACTGAACCTGTCAGCTAGGATGTTGGCAATGTCTGTGGGTTCAGTGTATTTTTTGTCATTTTGGACTAATTCTGAGCATATCTGGGAATTACCATCCAGGTTCCTAACATAACTAAAGAAAGCCTTGTGATTATCCTTAGTGTCCTGTGCAATTTTTCTCTTGAAGCTGGCCTTAGACAATTTTAGGAGTGCCTGTAGTTTTTTGCTAATACTGATCAGTGATTCCGTCCCTTTTTGGGATTTTGCTCTATCATTTAGTAGCTTTCTCCTTCTATTGTATAGTTTGTTTATGGCTGGGGTCCACCAGACAGGACGTCTGCCTTTGGAGGATTGGGTCTTGGTTTTATTTGGGATCGCATGATCCATGCATTCATGAAGGTGTTCATAGAATGTGTTTATAAAGGATTCTGCGGTCTGGGCCGTATTTTCCACAGGCCCGGGGGCTTTGAAGGATTCCACCTCGGTTTTGAGGAGTGTGAAATTTGCTTTAGAGAAGTTTTTCACTGTGGTTTTCTGGGCAGGGGGTGGGGTCGGGATGTGAATATCCAGTGAGATTAGTTTATGGTCTGATGTTACCAGTGAGGGATACACTTCTGGTCTGGAGCATAGAGTCCCCATGTTGGTGATGATCAGGTCCAGTATGTTTTCCCCTCTTGTGGGAGTGGTAACAAGTTGTTTCATAGCATTGGAGTTTATAAATTCTAGGAACCTTTGGGCTAGGGTGTTGGAGCTAGAGTAATGCTCCCAGTCTATGTTTGGGTAGTTGAAGTCGCCCAATATAATGGTGTTTGGAGAGACCTTCATATTTTCCAGTGTTCTCAGGAAGGCCGAGTGGGGTTCCTGGGTTTGGGAGGGTGGTCTGTAGCAGGCTATA
This sequence comes from Protopterus annectens, assembly GCF_019279795.1. NCBI lineage: Eukaryota > Metazoa > Chordata > Ceratodontiformes > Protopteridae > Protopterus > Protopterus annectens. The sequence goes on along the minus strand of NC_056733.1, from coordinate 661,106,019 downwards.
AACTGGAAGGCAGTTTTACCCACTGTTAGTTGCACATAGATAGTCTCTGATGCTTCGTGCTTTGCCACCAACCTGGAGGTGTGGGTATCTTTGATGAATATCGATACTCCCCCTCCTTTTGTGGTTCGGTCCAAGTTTTGGGGCCGAAAAGCATGGTATGAGGTATAACCTGGTAGTGCTGGGGTGCTCTCGGGAGCCCTGAACCAGGTTTCTGTTACTGCACAGATATCGATGTTCTCCATGCTAAGGAGAGTTTCGAGTGCGTGCATCTTGAGGTTTAGACTCCTTGCGTTGAGTAGCATTACTCTTAGTTTCTTATCCCTTGTGATACCTATGGAGGTGGGTTTGTCTTTTGAGCCTTGTCTAAAAAAGGCACTATGGGGGTAGCAAGAGCCTTTGCCAATATCCGAAAGCCCAGGGGTGACAGGTGCAAGCCGTCCCTAGCAAAGCATCGTGGCTTGTCGAGCATATCATCCCAAGCTGAAAGGCATTGGATCCCCTTTGAATGACACCAGTACTTAAGCCAATTGTTGAAATTGATCATCTTGTCTTCATATTGTGGCATCATTCTTGGTGAGGGTAAGATGCTACTCAAGGTCAGGGTCATACCGGCCTGGGCTACATGCTCAGAGAGCTTCTTTATGTCTCTTTTCATGTAGTCCAGGGAGGTACGTCTCAGGTCATTCACACCAGCATGGACAATGACTGAGTCATATTTGTACTTGCCTTGGAGTGACCTGAGTGCTTGTGTTATGTGGCGGATCCTAGCGCCCGACAGGCTGCTCACCGTGACCCTCTCCTTGTTCAGCCTGGTGAGCGGGACGTCAGTGTGCCTGACGATAGAGTCACCTATTACAAGTGTATCAGGTGTGTTGTTTAGTGTTAAGGGCTGTGACTGTTCGGCACACTGGCTTTGTGAGATATGTGTTGCACGTGTTTTGTTTTGGGGTAGCGGTTGCTTGGGTGTCTGCTTTGGAGGTCTCTGCTGCTTAGGCAGATCTTTATTTAGAGCCTCCGAGTATGTTTTTGTGTGATTATGTTGTTTGGTTTGCTGTCGTGGTAGGTCTATGTGAGACTGGAATTGTAGTGAGTGTGGTTTCCTTCTCCTCCTGACTGGTTATGCCAGTACTGAGTTGAGAGAGCTTAGCCTCCATTTTGGCTATATGGTTGCATCTCTCACATGTGTTGGAATTTGTTGGGAGGAGGAGAGGGTTGTCTGTGTACATGAGGCAGTTGTAACATTGCCTCAAGATTCCCAGATTCACCAGCTGGACCGGAGAGGAGATTGACAACTGACCTTTGGACATGCTAGAATAATATTGGGAATTCCTTAATAATTGAAAACAAGGGCCAGTGGGGAGTGAGGGTGTAGTGCTTTTAATTTTTAGTGCTGACTTATATAATTGCTTTAGTGAGCAAGTGCCAGGTAACTTAAGTGCAATGTGTTACAGGTAACTTAAATGCAAAAATGACAAACAGTAACTTTCTTTCAAGTGAAACAAGGAAATAAGTACAGTAAGCAATGCAGATATCACTAGTTATCCACAGAAGCGCTGAGAAGCCGCTTATTAGGTGGAATTAGCGTTCCAGGGAAATAACAAGCAAACAAGCGTATAAACAAAGCTAGATTCAGCAGGCCTGGATCTAGTCTATGCTACAGCAAACAAGGTGTACCAATTTCAGTAAGATACAGTTCAGATATTCAGGCACTATAAACCTTTAACCAGAAATTCCCAGCTCAGAAGGGCAGAGTCCAGCCTCTTCTCCCACAAGAGTGCAGACCACGAACCTTCTTAATGTAAAATAACTGGCCTGAAGCCCAAGTGCTTAAACCAGAACTAATACACTTTAAGAATAACGGACACTGGGCTCTCAATCAGCAGTTCCCAACTTAGAAGGATGAAAGCTACCTGTCCTGCCACCACAGTGCATGCCACAAACCTTCCTAATGTAAAACAACTGGTCTGAAGCCCAAGTGCTTAATCCAAAAGACTTAGAATGATAGCTACACTTTAATCAAGTTATTACCAAGCAGTAATAAATACAATTGAATACTTTAGAGAATGCCTGGATTAGTGCTCAAGTTACACAAACAAAGCTAGATCCAGCAGACCCGAATCCAGTCTATGCCACAGCAAACAAGGCGCACCAACTTCAGTAAGAAGCAGTTCAGATATGCATGCACTATAAGCCTTTAACCAGAAATTTCTAGCTCAGAAGGGCAGAGTCCAGCCTCTCCTCCCACAAGAGTGCAGACCACGAACCCTCTTAATGTAAAATAACTGGCCTGAAAGCCCAAGTGCTTAAACCAGAATTAATACACTTTTAGAATAACAGACACTGAGCCCTCAATCAGCAGTTCCCAACCTAGAAGGATGTAAGCTACCTGTTCTGCCACTACAGTGCAGACCACAAACCCTCTCAGTGCAAAACAACTGGTCCGAAGCCCAAGTGTTTAAACCAAAAGGCTTAGAATGAGTTACACCAAGCAGTAATAAATACAATTGAGTACTTTTAAGATGATGCAAAAGTACTTAGCTTTATTGAAGACTTTGGTTCTGAAATTCGAATTCGAAAATCTCAGGAGTCGGCCGACCGGCACTTGCGAACTGCTTTTGCTTCGGGCACCACGCGGCAAGAAAGACTGAAGAAAATGGTGTCAGCTGCAACTTATATACCCTTTGCGCACTGACGTCAGGGAAGAAGCGACAGCAACTGACGCCGGACCAAGACTTTGGAACTCTGGCCGACTGCGGGACCACCTGACAGCAGGATAACCCAACTGTAATGACTGCAGCAGTGAAACACGATGAACATCTGCAATTCATGAATTCAGTCAGGTAGGTGACTGAAGGAACACGAATTTCCAGCACAGAAAATGAAATAAAATGAGCATAACTTAATACCATTAACAACTGCAGAAATCAACAAGTGAAAGCAGGTACAGAAGGGAAAAACGTTCTTGCTTGACTGAGGTCAAAATGCAATTTTTTGCTTTTTCAGCATGTGTGCACGGATACAGGAACAGTTAAAGAGAGGAAACAGCATATTAAACATAGGAAAACAACAAAGTAATTAATTAATTCAGCCAGGCAACTGTACAACACAACACATCAATTACCAGCAAAGAAAGCAAAATACAATGATCATAATTAGTTTACATACCACTAAAACTGGTAGAAAGTTAAAGAATCAACTTTCACAAAAGCAAATTTAAACAAATGGCTTCAGAAAGGAGTGTGAAGGTCAGAATTATAAGACAGTCTTCAAGGATAACGTAACACAGGCAAAGAAAAAGGGATAAGGGGTGCTAAATGAAAGACCAGCTATGGCAGAGCTTTTAATAGCACTAGAGCAAAGCAAACCACAGAACAAAAAACAGAAGAATGTGAGCACTCCAACGGACACCAAAGTTTATTCCAAACAGTTAAGCGCTTTCCTCTCCACTACAGAGACTTCCTCAGAACACAAAATTGACCTCACCCAACCAAGTTAAATTCTCCCATCAATTATTCAATGATCAACAATTAAACATTTTTAAAGCAATACTATAAACATTCAACAAAAATTAAAACACAAAAAAAAACTCATTTAAAAATCGTAAAAGCATTCAATACATATGAATTGCACTTAGCTTGCTTTAAAATGTTTAATTATTGTTCATTGAATAACTGATGGGGGCATTTAACTTGGTTGGGTGAGGTCAATTTTGTGTTCTGAGGAAGTCTCTGTAGAGCTTTTAATAGTAGCAAATGTTGTAAAGGAATAATTACTAGGTTATATAAATACTGTATGATAACTATAATAATCAATCAGAGGTTAGGAAAGATTGGGAAGACAGAATGAAAAGAATTTACCAACAAACAATGGATCTACATCTGTACGGCTCCCTAGTATGCAACAAAGTTAAGGTGGTTTGGGATTTTTGTCTGAAGTGTTTACACAGGTATTTTGTACCACAGGCAGACTTCAGAGAATTCTTCCTCGTGTAGATAGCAAATGCTGGAAGTGTGATGAGAAAGAGAGAGTTAAGAACATGTTCTGGGAATGTTAATGAGGAAGCAGATTTTTAAAATTTTCTATGGAGAGATTTCTCAGAATTGTTGTGACTAATGAAAGGATTTTTTTTTTTTTTTAGTAGGAACACAGGCTCTGAATTGCCTAGATATAATAAGGCTTTATTAAGATTAATACTACTGGCTTCTAAAAAAGACAACTACAAGAAAATGATAATCAAAATGTAATCTAATTGAACATTGTAAAGGAGATACAAGAACTGTTAGTGGGATACTTAGAAAAAGGAAAGAATAAATTATATAGAAGTAAATGGAATCTGTGAGAACAACACATGTAGAATAAGGATCAGGAGGGGGAGTGAGGTTGAAAGGAAGGAAGAAAACAGTTTATGTAATATGGCAGTGAATGCTAATTGTGAAAAATGAAATCTATGTATAATGCATAAAAATGCTAATATAGTTTGTTCTCTTTTTTAATAATTTATGTGCACCCATGTCACTGTTTTAACTAATGAAATTAAGATGTTTATTGCAACAGAAGATGAAGTCTTCATGAAACAATTAATGTAAAATGGCTGTCAATATGAGAGGGGAAATCCCCCTCTTACTCTCTATCAGTGGCGGCTGGTGACTTCAAATCAAAGAGGGGCTGCAGGAGACAGCTGAATGGGTGGAGTCAATGGGGAGGGGTGTGGCCAACTAGAAAGGGGAGGCGCTAAGCTCAAAACCGCAACTAACTAAATACACTGCCCTGGGTGCCAACCCGTCATTATGACAGTCCAATCAAGACAAAATGAAGTGTAGAAGAATAAAAATATTTCAATGCATTGGCTGCATGACAGTTTACTTAATATCTAGATGGAAACAAAAAGGTTGTGAGGCATGAAAAAATAAATTACTTTTTAAATACATTAATGGAATGCCAGTCAAAATCAGGTAGCACTCAACTCAAACAACTTCTTGCACTGCAGTTCTAATTATAATTTATATTCAGCTTTACTAAAGTACCAAGTAACATGATGAAAGTAGAAATGTCTGATGCCCCCACTTGTAAAAATGTTTCTTATCCAAATAAAGACCTGCTGCCTGACTACTATCTACTTGTTTCATGGGGAAAACATGATCAAAGTAAAAAATGAAAAGCAAACAAGAAATAAGCTCAAGATACATTGCTTAAAAGGATTACTGTACAGGTTATGGACCACACAATTGGCGTTCTGTTTAGTTTACGGGTAAAGCCTGCAGAGATGACTGGAAGTCTCCAAGTGTAATGAGCTTCTTAAAATAATGTAATCTGTCCTTTGTTAAAAATACTGTCATATGCATTTCAATACCCAAGGCTTATACATTATCTAGTTAGGTATTCTCTACATGGCAACAACAGAAAGGCTTTCAATGTTGACAATTCTTTAACAGTATGCTTATTAAAGCTTACTTGCATCTTACGATCTCAGCCAGCTTACCTGATGGTCATTAAAGTATTGCTACTTAAAAACAGAGCAACAAGCACTGAGTAATAAGCATAAATCAACAGTACAAAAAATATGACAGAAACCAGACCATTCTGCAAAAATCAAGGACAGATGAAAGGCCACTCTAGTACTTGTGTCTACCTTGGATGGGGTGTGGATACTCTGCAAATTTACACTGCATAACTACTCCTTGCCTTGCTTCGACACATCCAGAGTCACTACATGGGGGAGTGGGGTGCAAGAAGTATGTCACAATTTGAAATGTCTCTGGCTGACTGTGATGGCCCTGACACATTTGTCATACCTCTCAACCTCAGAGCAAGAAATCTGGACAAAGCCATACAAAGAAGTGGGACAAAGGCCCAAAAATAAGGACAATTTTTAAATATTGCTCTTATAAACTTAGAAAGATAACAGAATAGGTCTTGCATTAGTATGAATTTTCTGAATGGTATGAAATCTGAAACTGAAATGCCTGTCATTATTTTCTAACTTCAGTCTTTAATGATTTGTCACTAATTTGCCAAAAAAACACAATTTTGCCAAACAAAACACAATTTTATGAAAAATGGACCAAAAATGTGATGTAAAAATATAAAATAGCCACACAATACAGCTGGGAACCTGTCAAAGAAGGGACACTTTAATATTAGTACTGCTAACTTGAGCAGTTGACAAAATAAAAGAATCTACATGCATTTCTGAAATAAAAGTAATCTATAACTCTGATTATTACAGTTATTTCTTAATTGTAAACCCTCCATGTTTTCTTCCAAAATTACTATTTTGCGGAGGGATTATTAGGGGGACGAGCAACATTTTGAGCCAAAATCAGGGACAGTTGAGAGGTTTTGCTATGCCTAATTCTATAAAGCAATTTATTTGCATGTACCTCTCAACCTGTTAATGCAATAAATCTGGACAAGGCCAAATATATTGGGGGAACATATAAACAGTACTAAAAATTGCTCTTGTATAAACTGAGACAGTTGATAGAACAGGTCTTACTTTAGCATGCATTTTTCTGAAGGTTACGAAGTCTGAAAGTCAGTGTGTCATTATTTAGTGACTTAATTCCTAAATGATTTGCCAGAAAACCACAAATATTATGAGGAACAAACCAAAAATAAGTAGCAAAAATGTATTCATTCTTTGAAAATCTGGACAATTGGGAGGTATAGTTCAGCTGAGGCTGTCTTTAAGTTTGCAGCCCTTCCCCCTCACAAAATCATGGTCGAATGGAGCCTCCCCCTGCAGCCATTCCATTGATCCATTACTTGGCTATTTCACTCCATTTACCATAAACAATAATGTGCATACTGATTTACTTCTATGATGATTTGGACTTCATTTGAAAGTTTTATTTTGCATTTTACAGCACAACCACTAAGACATCTGCTAAACAAACTTAGCATTAAAATTTCTCTGCCCTTGAAACTCACATTCATTGAAACAGCATTGAAACCCACATTCAAAGAAAATACATTTTACCAGTGGCAGAACTGCCCAATTCAGAACATCTTTCCAGAAAACAATGAAACATAATGCATGCACCCATAATGACAACACTGCCCAGTTCAGAACATTTCCATCATAAAAGTCTACTCAAACTTCTACAGTCCACCATTATCAGTAAATATGCACAATTCTACAGTCCACCATTATCAGTAAATATGCACAATCTCTGAAGAAGTAAAAAATTCATCTAAATAATTCCACATTAAATAAATCTGTAATTAATGAAGAGGTTGCTGTTAGCAAACACCTTTATATTTCATGGTTTCATCGAAAAATAAAGTGTCTGATGCCCCTGAGGAATAAATTGCCTATATTACATTAAAAATGATAAGCTAGTAATACTGCAATAGGAAATGGATAGCAAACTGATAACAGGCTCATAGTTAGTATCTTAACTTTTTCAGTACGGCAGCATTCACCCCTTGTGGGAGTAGAACCAACAACCTTCTGCATCAAAAGCAAGTATACATCCTGTTGTGCTATTAACAATGCAAGCTGACTTAGCATAAGCAGCACTAAACTTCTCTTCCCCTGCAGCTCTCAGCTCCTTGTAAAATCTACTCAATACTCCACTGCATCTCAACTTCACAACACAAGAAATATGGAAAACGCCAAATTTATTGGGGGGGGGGTCAAAAGCCCAAAAACCAGGGGCACATTAAACATTGCTTGTATAATCCTGGAAAGTTGCTAGAATAAAATGCTGTGTTACCACCATACATTTTACTGCCAAGGTCCCTGTGCAAAAGAGTCAGAGCAATATACCACTATGCCAAATCAGCTGCTTTGTGAAAGAAAAATGCTGTGTTACCACCATACATTTTACTACCAATGTCCCTGTGCAAAACAGTCAGAGCAACATACCACTATGCCAAATCACCTGCTTTGTGAAAGAAAAATGCTGTTACCACCATACATTTTGCTGCCAAGTTCCCTGTGCAAAACAGTCAGAGCAACATAGCACTACGCCAAATCAGCTGCTTTGTGAAAGAACGGAAGACTGAAACTTAAATGGCTATCTTTTAATGAATTCAGTTCTCACCATAGCTGTCAACCTCTTAGCACAAAACACCTGGACAAACCCAGTAATGAGAGAATACAGCCCTCAAACATATTCAGTGAATTCAGTTCTTGCCATTGCTGTCAACCTTAGCACAAAAAACCTGGACAAAGCCAATAATGGGGTAATACAGTCCCAAAAATAAGGACACATTTCAAATATTCATCTTATAAACTTAGAAAATTGCTAGAATAAAAGGTTGTGTTACTATGTATTTTCTGAAGAATATGAAGTCTGAAATTCAAATGCCTGTCAATTTTACTTCTAACAGAACAAAAACAATTTTCAGCAAAGGCCCAGGGAGTAATACTGCAGACACATGTCTTTGTAAAATGGCAGGACACCAGAGCAAATCCACACAAACACAGGGATGAGATGCAGACTCCACACAGAAGGCACCCCAGCCAAGAATCAAACCAGAAAACCTATAGCTGTGAGGCAACAATGCTACCACTGCACCATCAAATATGTAAGGGATTAAACATTCAGAAACCTGAAGTCTGAAATTCAAATGCCTGTCAATTTTATTTAACATTTGTTAATCAGGACAGTCTGACTTGGAACAAAAAAACAATTTTCAGCAGAGGCCCAGGAAGAAATAATGCAGACATGTCTTTGTAACATGGGAGGACACAAAAGCAAACCCACACAAACACAGGGAGAAGATGCAGACCCCACACAGAAGGCACCCCAGCCAAGAATCAAACCTGAGAACACCTGTAGCTGTGAGGCAACAATGCTACCACTGCACCATCAAATATCAAACATTGCAACATTTAGAAACCACAGATATTATGAAGAGCAGATCAGATCAAATATGAGGCAAAAATCTGCAATGTTTTTTACAAATGGTGGTGGGTAGGGAATTCAGGTCCTTAACACCTGCATACAAGGTACAGGGTTCAAGCCTAAGGTATTCCCTACCACACCACCATGAGTTTGCCACCAGTATATAACAACTGGGGCAGACACACACATTTTTAATAAAGACAGAATTAAAACAAATGGTATAAAATGTTTGGCCACAGCAGACAGAATGCACAGGGGTACCTTGGACAGTATGGATAAATTCTGAATGGTATGATACCACAAAAGTTTGGAGCACGCCACAGTAATTATTCAGCAATGTTGGCCATGCTTTTGATTACTGGTATTTGCTATCATTCCTAACACTTCTCCAAAAAAAACTTCTAATCCCAGCAATGATTAGAAACAGTTGGGAAATGCCCAAGAGTATGTGCAGCTTTTCATGACTAAGTAAAGGTGACTTATCAAACTTAAGCTGTAGGTCTGTTAGCTTTCTGGTATGGAAGAGATTCAAATAAATGGAACATGTGGCTGAAGAGAGAGGTTTGTATGTAGGAATGACTAGAAAGGAATATAGTCTACATGAAGATGCTAGACCAACTGTGCATTTTAAACAGTCTTACGGAAAAGCAGCAATAAAGATGCAGATCAAGGAATGGTGCCAGAAAAAATGAAAATGAAAGCTCATACCCTCTTATTTTGCTGATGGGAGCATGGATATCAAATAAACAGCAGCATGGAGAGTATATATTAATTTATAAAGGTCAGTATGGTGTATTTTCTTCAAACTTTCATTTACTGTTGAATTAAAAACTCGTGCGAGTCTTAAAAACAGTGACACAGATAATTCTTTGTGAATGACCAGCATATCAGTCAGTGGATGACAAGTAAATGATGACACCAATATACGTTTTTGTGATAGGCCAGTCCTGCCTCACCGTCCCATGTGTAGGGCTGAGCTTTTCCACCCCATTTAAACTGCATAATCAACTCTGAGGCTGCCATGCAGTTGTAAAAATGAAAATACTTGGGTTTTTGTAAAATCAAGATTTTTTCCTTTTCTCAGCTGAACTTCTTTTCTAGAAAGGAAAATAGCAGCTTAGAAACAATATTAGAAAGCAATTCAAGCATATATTTCATTTGCATTATAAAGCTGCATCACACCTGTTTTAAAATGCTAATTGATGCCAGCTAATTTATTATGGTACTACTCTACATAACCAAGAATGTTATTATACCACTAAATCCTGTAGTAGCAGTCAGTATAGCGCTATCTAAAGGGAAACAGATTTTCTGCATTACTAGTACACATCCTTAACTATTAAAGCACTTTTAAAATGTCCATCTGAACAAAAATATACAGCCTAAGAATCTACACGCTGAGAGGGTAAATCATAATATGAATGTCGCCAAGATTGCCCTATTCATTAATATTTTACTTCATGTACTTCTGATATTTCTGCTCTTAAGGTCAATATTAAATACAGACTGTACACATATAGTTTTATTCAACAAACTGCAATTTATTCCAAGGAGTCTGGTATTCTTTATTAACAGCAGTTTTTTGTAAACTGACAAGACTGCATTTTCCCTTCATCATTTTTATGATGTAGTTATTTTAAATATAATTCAGGTTGTATGATCTGTTTGTACAACACAGTGGCACAGCAATTAGCATTAATGCTACACAGCCTTTTGTTCACTGGCTGTGATACCTTCTGTGTGGATTTGGAGATCATATCTGTTTCTGGATGGAATTGAGCCACATTCTCCAGATTCCTTCCATATCCCTTAGAGGGTTCTCTAGGAGAACTGGCTTTCCTCTAAATTGCCTTCTGCTGTATGTCCTGAATTTGTGTGTGTACATACATGAATCTGGTGTTAGGTTGGCGGCCCGTCCAGGATTAGTTCCTCGGCCTTATGCCCGATGAGTGCTGTGACAATGTTAGGCTCCCTAGGAATTTTAAACTATGTTAATCAGAGAATGAATAAATGTTCGTTCAATGTCAGCACAAAGTCTGTTAGTCCAAATCTGTACAAGTTTTATGTTAATATTAGTTTACCTTACTAACATGTTTAGTAAGGCAAGATATAAAATCAGTTGTGTGTACACTAATCAGTTACATGATCAGAGATAAATCTGGTTAATTCCTTTGCAACACATTAGAGCTGCTAACTGGAAAACAGGTAAGCAGACGTTAGGTAGATGCATAAAACTGCAGAAATATGAAGTTCAAAAATGTAAATACTATGTGTTTAACTTACTTTACTTCATAAAATATCTTATAAAGATGTGCAATTTGACAGTGTTTTGCATTTGCAAATCAAGTGCAAATAGCATCTGCTGTTTTTTAGCTGTGAAAGTACACAATGTCCTCTTTTGCCGCATATCTCATTATACCATATTAGTATTCAAAAAAAAGCAAGATTTAACCAGCTGGTAAAATGATTTAGCTTCCTGATTGTGTGAGTACACAGTGTCTTCTATGGGTACTTTTTTAATGCAGGACAAGAAACTTCCTTGTTCAGTGCTGAATAATTGAGTAAGGGTCACACACACGCACACACTGTCCCTCTTACCTTCTATGCGATGTAGATCCCATCCCTTCGTTCCATAGCTGTCCGCGACCTTCCATGCGATGTAGATCCCATCCCTTCGTTCCACAGCTGTCCGCGATCCATATAGCTGGGCCATTACATACATCCCATAGCTGGCGCGTTCGAGCACATCCCCGCGAGATCCCCGACGACGAGACTTACCATTACATCCCCGCGAGATCTCCAGCCTGCCTGCTGACGTTGCAGTCCGGGTCCGATCTGTTCCCAGTGACAGTCTATGCAGTTAAAACTGCATAGACTTCTGGGAGCTCTGTTCTTACAAGTTTCCCAGTCCGGGCTGCTGCTGAGACCGTCTGTGCATGCTCCAGACTGTCTTAGCAGCAGTCCGGACTAGTGCGCATGCGCGAAAGTCCGCGATTTTTTTAATTTTTTTTTATCTTTTCTTTTATTTTCTTTATTTTACAGCTGAGGGGGCTGCAGTCCGGCAGTCCAATAGCATGGGTCGCCCCTGCTCTCTATGCAGAAGATAAAGCTGCCCACTAAACCCCTTTACTTAATATTATTAACAGAACAGAGTTTACTTCACCTTGGAGGAAAGATGATTTTTTCTTTGCAGCACAATCTCATTTCAAACATTAGGGTACTTTTCACTCCGTTCTTTCTCAAACAGCTATCCCCCTTTGGTCAAGTATCCTAACCCTTTTCAAAATTACATCAATTTCTGGATTGGATGCTACTGCTTGGGAAGGGCAGGAACAATTATTAAAGATGGAACTGAAAAAAAAAAAGATTTCTGTGGTAGTAAACTCATGCCCATATTTCACTTCCTGCAAATTTGGAAAATTAAAAAAACAATAGTAATAATTTCCATGTCTGACAACACAAAGAGAAATTCAACAAGGAGTGAAGTGGGTGATAAGAGATCATCTAAAATCATGTTAAACATAATTTAAAAGGTCTTCCAGTCACTTAAAGGTCAGCTTATCTTCTAGGTAATTTTATTCACAAAACACTGAACAGTGGTTTTTGCATACCTTTGAGATAGAAACTACCCATCCAGGATCAGGTTTACTCCCTAAATATTATCCAAGAGAAAGCAATCACATTAAGTAGACCCCCATATAAAACAGCTACTGGATAATGTGCCTTTCCCTGACTAGGACTCAGCATTATGAAACGGACTCCCACCTGAATTAAGGGGCCTAGAGTCTCTCTCAGAGTTCAAAACAGCCTTCACAGAACACCTGCACAATGAATCTCAGTGAAAGTGATTTAGGGGCAATGAATAATCTCTCCATTTGCTAACAAGCAACATAGTAATTTCTAGCAGGAGAGTAACCATGAAATGTTGGATTTTAACAGCATGCTACTTCCATGACAGTCTTTCCCTGCTTATTACTCTAAATGTTGGCTTGCTTGTGTCCTGAAATGTTTACATTCAAAATGGATTTATATATATTCTGTAAAAAAGAGTGAACGACTTTGTTTTTCTGTTAACTCTTATCTCTGCAACATTTCTCTGTACACAAGGCTGTAACAAGCATAAGGATCTGCATGTTTGTAAAGACAATTTAAAACACATTTGACTTTGCATTTGTTCTAATATACTGAACGCTTCTTGAATATTAATACTGCTTGCTTTTATAGCTGTGCCTTTTGCTTGTGAATGAAAGGGTCTTTGGAATGGCTCACCTACCCATTTACCAAACAGTAAATAAATAAGGAACACAAGGTACCACTTAGGATTTCTACTGAAATCAACAATCTGGAAGGAAGCAAAACAGATTTTTTCATATAAAGGTTCAGGAAAGATGAAAAACAACATACCCTAAAATCTTCTTTAAATTTCTTTAAATCATCTATCTGTTTTCTGTGATCAGACACCACTGGAGTTATACCTGTGTAAGAGAAAAACAATGAGATTATATACTTGTAAACAGACAAGAACAAACATTCTACTAAATACATATCCTGTGCATTAGGAAACACGGGAAGGCACTAGCCCCCCCCCCCCTATCTTATGTAGTATGCCTTGCTAGAACAATTCATGACTGCCCTAGTCGCTACACAAGCAAGACATTTTTACATGCTGCCAGCATCCTAGCTTTAACTAGCATCCCAAAGAAACTAAGGGTTGGCTAGGAAGAGAAGGGCACAGGCAGGAGTCCAAGTAGCTGGATACCTGTTCTCAACTCATGGAGAGTGCAAATATACTCAGAGGAAGATAAGAGACTTACCAGATGATTTTGCCTACTTGAATTCAGTGGGTCAGACTTGCACACAGGAGACAAACAAGCACAAACATTAGCATCACTGTACACACAAGCCCAGAGATTTTAGGAAGCATACAACAAAAACATCAAGGACTCTCTCCACCAGATGGCAGTAAATAAGCCAGGTATTCCTAAAAGTTAAATCTCTACAGAAGGGGTCCCAATTGGGTGAAGTACCCTAAAATTTGAATGATGTTGTGCCGCCAGACTAGCCGGAGGTGTTACTGTGGATGGTGACCAACAAACCTGGATGTCCACAGGCTGACAAAAGTAATGACTGCTGCAACTTGCTCTGGGAAAGAAAGGGCTGCCATACTACTGGTTGATCAATCAGTAGACAACATTGCAACTTGACTGACATTTGTCAGGTTATGTTAGTAAATCATTTCCAGTCCTGATTCTACTGCAGTGAATGTAAGGATACACTTTTATAATCTTTTATGTTTTGTCCATGGTCCTTGAATGGTGAGAAGTTGGCTTATATTAAATAAGGAGTATATGAAGAACATAGTTCCCATATACAGGGATGGGAGCTGCAGGTGGTCTTATCCCTACAAAAAAGCTTTCTGTCTCCTTCCATCATATGGATGAATCAGGGACTGGTTATGCTCATCCCAATGTACCTCTGTCCCAACGTTACTCAACAATTCATAGTGGAATCATGTCATATCCACCTACTATGTAAAATTAAACGCGATTTCATGGCAATAATATAAAGCAAACCTGTTACTATATAAATTCCAGCTTCATTCAAGGTTAACAAAATTTTTCAGTTAAAACATTTACTTGGCACGTAACAGCTGCAAAAAAAAAAAAATAAAAATCACACAATCAGTGAAAGCAGCTTCACTCAGGATTTCCCACAGTACATTATCAATTTGCTTACTTGTAAGTAAATTGATAAAGGCTACTGAAATGCTATAGCAAGATACATTTTTCTTTTCACAAGTTGCACTTTAATTACCAGAAGCTATAGGCATGCACTTCTCAATCACAAAATGTACCTCTACTTTATGTTTTTGACACTCTAATAAATGAAACATGCTTTTTCCCATAACTCTGGAATAAATTACCACTTGCTGTGAAGCTTTACACCTCTCTATCAGTATTTGAAAACAAGAATACTTGCATGGGCAACAGAAAATTATAATACAGTGTTTAGGAATTTTGGTTTCTCAAATTAACAAGTCTGACATCAAATCATGACCTTTACAATGTCATCTTAGATGGAAGGAGATGGAGAAAAAACATATTGGCTCTCTTCTCAATAATCAGGACAAATCATTCAGGAAAATATCTCCAAAATGGTTGCAGTGTTTTGCATGCATGAGACTGATGCATATCCATGTGTCCTATAGCATGAAGACTTCTTGTCCAAGTCTACAGTAACTAGTACTAAAACCTCTACCAAGGCACAACTGTTAGCATTAAAAGAATCGTAATGCACCAGCCCCTGTTTTTCATAATTCATCCCTATGGTTTCCTGGACTGCAAGCTTATGGGGTCCAGTACAACCACCTCCTTAAGCAAGGCAAACAACTTTCCGGATTTAAAAATAACTTCCTTTGAACAGAAAAATAATAATGGGCCTAGAAATTCATATTTTATTTATTTTCATTTGCTAACTAGGATGATCTGACTGAGTGCAAATGCTCACTTTCAGCATAGGCCCTGGGAGAAAGGCTAAAAAAAAAACTGAGAAAATATTCAACAAAAGCATTACAAAAATGTACAATAAATACTAAAAGTCGCAATAAAGGTGTTTTATATATATATATATATATATATATATATATATATATATGTATATATATTATAAGGATGTACATTATGTGAAGTTCCAAGTAATGATTAGGGGAAAAAAGAACATGTAAATGATATAAACCTGAAGTAAAGTTGCGTAAGTTAACTTACCATAACAGCAGATGTTCAGGTAGAGCACTATTGCAGTAGCATAAGCTATATGCGACATATCCTGCCAAGGACTAGATGTCTGTACATCTTCTAAAGTGTATGGCATCTTCCACATGCTTGTACAACTGTTACTGCTTGAGGGGAAACGGGTACAAAAGCAGACTACAGGTACCAATCAGAGCATTTTTGACCCCCCCTCACAAAAAAACAGGAAAGCTAGAGCCATACTAAGAAAAATGCACTAGGGGAAGATGGGGATCCCCACATTGTCAGACGAAATAACGAGGGGGGGGGGAGTTTGTATTGCAACAGTGACCTAATCAAACATCTATTGTTATGGTAAGTTAAACAACTATAGCATGTTCATCGTTAGCTCACTCTTGCAGCAGCATAAGCTGTATGACATGAATACCACAGCTTAGAAAGAAAGGGAAGAGGAGGAAGGATGAGAGTCCAGGAGGATGGTTTTAGCAAATCCTGCCCTGGCCTTAGAGAAAGGATCAATTTTGTCATGCTTGGTAAAGGTATGAAAAGAAGACCGAATTGCCTCCTCTGAGAATATTTCTAGATTCTACCCCATTCCAAAAGCATAAGTAGCTAAACTCCAGGTAAAGTCCACTCTGACTTTGCCTGGAAGTGTTTAACTTGGTATGCATAACAAAACTGAATGTCATGAGACAGCCATTTGGAAATGGTCTGTTTTGATGCAAATTGTCCCTTTTTATTACCTTCATAAGAAATAAACTATTGATTAGAATTGCTGGTCTTTTGTTCGATCAGTGTAGTATCTGACTTGTCTGCAGACTTCCAGAGTGTGTAAAAATTCTCGCCTCATTTTTTGGTTCTGGAAAGAAAACAAGAATATGAATGGAATGGTTCAAATTACACTCTGGAAGCACTTCAGGCATAAAGGAAGGGCTACTTTTCAAAGATGCCTTATCTTTGTGAACGATGAGAGTGGGCTGAGTTATCATAAGAGCTTATAAGTCAGATACTATTCTTTCAAAAATTAGAGCAATGAGTAACCCTGATTTCCATTACAACAACCTCAGCCTTGTGAGCTAGTTCAAAAGGAAAAAGTGTAGTTTTTTTCAGAATAAATTCATCAGTGGACAGATATGTAAAACTTCTTTCAGAAAAGGTTTCACTTGAGATAAACACTAACAGAGGGATTCATGGGCAGAGAAGGAAATGGCCAATAAATAAATCTTTATGGAAGACTACGAAAGACCAGGGGTCAACAACACTCACCAACAGTGAACTAAAGGTGAACCAACATATGACACCAACTAGAAAATCTTTTCCATTTAGCCATATACGATTTCCTAGTAGCATGTTTCTTAGCCTCCTTTAATACCTGCAAGTCCTCAGAGAAAAGGTACCTAAAAAAGTATTAGATCCAATTGTCCAGGCTGTGAGTTGAAGAGTTTTCAGGTTGGGGTGGATCAAAGAGCCTCTGTTTTATGTTAGTAAATTCATCCCATGAGGAAGCTTTTGTCAGTTGCCATTGGCCATTTTCAAAAGAAGGGATAACCACTGTTGCTTGAGAAAAAAAGGAATCATTAGAATAACATCTGAACAGTCCTTTTGGATCTTTAAAAGATCTCTGATTATTACAGGAAAGGATAGGAAAAAGCAAGCAGGAACACTCCCACCCATGGGAATGCAAATGCATCTGTAATCCAGGACTTTTTACAAGTTCTAGAGCAGAACTTTTTAAACTGTTTTGAAAATTGGCAAACAGATCAAATTGAGTTCCCCACAGGTGGATTTCCTGAAAGACCCTGGGATGCAATTTCCTTTTGTAGGGGGTCTGACCTGGTCCTGCTCAACTTGTCTGCCAGAAAAAATTCCTTTGCAGGGGGTGTGACCTAGTCCTACTCAACTTGTCTGCCAAATTTCCTTTTGTAGGGGGTCTGACCTGGTCCTGCTCAACTTGTCTGCCAGAAAAATTTCCTTTGCAGGGGGTGTGACCTGGTCCTACTCAACTTGTCTGCCAAAATAAATGCTCTGATGGAAAGGTGGTTGCCTGTAAGAATAGACTGCACTGAAGTGATAGTTTCCAAGCTATCATAAGTAGTCTGCAACATGGGTAAGATCTGGTTCTCCTTATTTTATGTACGCCCATGACTGTGGCATTATCTGTGATGACTAGTAGAGGTCTTGGACTCCACAGATGGTTTAAAGATCAGAGAACATTTACCAATGCCACCTTTTTTGATATATATATATATATATATATATATATACACACACATATATGCTTCAATTTGTCCTGCTGGTTTCATAGACCCTGAACTTTCACACCCTTGGATAAAGTGCCTTCTGCAAAATCTGATGCATCTGTGGTTACACACACACACACACACACACACACACACACACACACACACACACACACACACACACACACACAGTAGGGGATGGAAGAGAGAAAGGGTTACCTGTATTGAGGGAGAAATGCAACAACCACCAGTTGATCTCCCTTTTAACAAAGCCCAGCAGTGAAATTTGAAGAGAGAGGAATTGCAGGTGCTGGATCCAAAATGATTTGAGGAACTCCTAAATTTTCCTAATGTGAAGTCTGGTACAGAAATCATAAGCACTGCAGAAGCCATGAATCCTAAAATCCTGAGATAATCTCTGGCTACTGTCAGAGCCTGGTTGGAAAATGTAAAATGTTCTTTGTAGAAATCCCCTTTGTCCTGAGGAAGAAAAGCTACTGTGATGGATGTACTTAGGAGACAACCTTGTGAGATGGAATGAGAGAAAAAATCCCAGACTGAAAAATAGGTTCTAGACAATTTAGAAGAGAGTCTAGTAAGATGTAACCTGCAATGGGCTATTACAGGTGCTAACACAGATGGCAGAGACAGAGAGTGAGTGCAAGACTTTGAATTTTGAAGCGAGGCTTTAGAAATGAAAGCCATGAACAGGCCTCCAAAGCTCATTCATTCTTTGGCACCAGTAAAATCCTTGAGTATAACTATTTATTTGAACTGGAGGTACAGCGTTTGATCGAGGATAGGAGAAAACAAGGAAAGTTGATTGGAAGGATGGAAACCTTTAGAAATTAGGGAGGGAGACCTACTGCCAGCTGTAGCCTTTCAGAATGTTTCTCTCAAGACCCAGGTGTCTAAACAAGAGGATGTCAAAGAGGAAAGTGAAGACCTAGGTTTTGAAAAGCTTTACTGAGTTGCAAGGGTGAGGAAGGAGGAGAAATTGATGAGAGATATAGTCAATCTTTTTTAGTTTGTTCTCGTGCTTGGGAAGGTCGTCTTCTTTTTTGAACCTCCCTGCCACTGCTTTTTAAATGTTTTCTAGCCTGTTTTTTGATGGAGTTGTTTATATTGCTTTCTATAAGAGGGGTTCTGGGCTAGAAGGATAGTTTCTATTATATTTGGGAATAGATGACCGAAATACTTGAGAAACACCCCTTTGATTAACTTTCCCCTTTCTTTCATTAAATCTTATTTAGTTTGTCAACAAAGGATGGCCCAAATACTATTACTTTATTCAGAGATGCATTCAATAGTTATGCTTTCACATCCTCTGGTAAACTGAGTACGCAGCCAAGCAAATCTCATAACTAATCAAGTGGCAGACACCCTGGACACAGCATCTGCAGTGTCATACAAACATTTGAGTGTTTAGTAACTTGTGACACAGAAAAAAGTAAGGAAGTTAAGGTGACTTAGTATCAGCAGAAGAAAGATCAGCAATTAACATTTTCATATTGTCCAAAGAAGCTAGAAGAAGTCTGGGACATGAGTTGGCATTTTATTCTTTTAAATGACAAGGTGGAAAAAATATACACCTTCTTCCCATCTTTGTCTTCTGAAAAAGGGTTAGCCGCTATGATGTGTTTGGGAAACATTGGTTTTGAAACAGAAACAACTGCAGGATCTGCCCTAAAACTTATAAAGAGAATGTTGTGGGCTTGTGGAACTTAATATAATTTATCAGCTTTACTAGAGGTTGACAGCTAACTATCAGGACAACTGCTCGCTGCATTGAAGGTGTCCTGCAAGACTGTTAAAACAGGGGGAACAGCCACTGGCTGAGGAGAATCTACTTGCAACAATTCATGTTATCTTTACTGGGTCTCTGACATTTCTTTTTATTCCCACTTAAATAAATCCTTCATCCTGCTAAAGGTTTTAAAAAATGCAAATTTTCTTTTGAAAAACCTGTTTTTTTTTCAGACTCAAACTTCCAATTATCTGGAATCAGAATTTAACTGTGAGGGTGTCCTTTTCTTTTTAAACAGTTGGAAAGCCTTAAGTAAAGGCAAAGTAATCATCTTTCACTCCTATAGTCGAAGGGGATGCAGAAGCAGAAGGATGCTTTAATTTGTGCTTCCTTTTCTTGGGAGCATCTACCAAAAAGGAGCGCTCAAATTTAGAGTTCTCTCTCCAGGAAACTGTCTCCTCAATGCAACCCTATAAGGGAGCTAAGTCAATTTCCTCCTTTGATGCCAGCAAAAGTGGCGTTTTTTTCTCTGCCCAAAGCAGATGTATAAGCTGCCCTGTAGGATGTGATTGGCTCTCAGTTCTTAGTGACTTAAAGAAAAGCAATGCTAGAGGAGATGAGAAAAGCTGAAAGATGATCTGAGGGCTCCAAAACAGCCACAGTAGAGCTGCCCATCCAAGGCTAAGGCAAGGAGGAAGACAGAGTGGAAAACAAGCCAATCTGGATACTTTTCTCTCCTGGGGACCTTAAGGGTTGGAACCCTGGACCACTCCAAAAGTAAAAGCCTTTGCATTTGACTTTCAAATGTAAAAGAAAGAGTACTACGCCTACTACTTAAGAGTTTGAGAAGTAAAATATCTACAGATTGAACAGGACTGAGTGTCCTACTCTTCTCCTAAACAAAAAAGGCAAAGACGTGGTAATCTTTGTGGGGAATCTGGTAACCACATGAACATGTCCCATTTCTTACAGATATAAATTCAGAGACAAAAATAAATACACTTTTCACAAAAATGTAAGCAAGTCCCTAATGGGTACTTAGTCCACCTGACGAGAAACTAACAGAAGATTGTATCTAAAAAGTAAGCTGATTTTTTTTTTTTTTTTATCTTGTATGTTTGCTTTTATACTGGATCACCCTTGAGTTCTAATGGTCACAAAGGCACATGGAAGGTGTCTTAAGCTTTGGAAGCTGACTGGATGTTCTATCCTTGGCAAGATATGTCCTATACAGCTTGCCTTAGGCTACTGCAACAGTGATCTAATGACTGCTGTTACCAGGCTAATGACCACTATAGCTCTTACAAGCCATGCTGTGTATCTCAATCTCATTTGGATTCAGAATATCATGGTCATCTATATGGGGGGGTTATCAGTTAGGCTAACACTTTTCATATTGACGGTCTCTGCCCTTAAGTAACATGGGGGCCAGACTGGGGGTAAATTTATGATTTCCCATCTAATTATCAAGGTTTCATTTCAATAACATCAGGGCTGAAATCTGTTTTACATAGATGGGGAGATTTTGTACCACAGGGTTGCTTTGGGACGCATCTCTCTCTCCAGCATCTTCTGCTTATGTCACAAGTGAAGTTCAGATCCTTGGATTTAGTGTTTCTGGTGCGGTTTGTTTTGTGTATGTCCAAAAAATCCATCAAGGCTTAGTCTGAGGAAGCACAGTAAGCCAGGCAAAGATCCTCTTTAAGCAGCCTCTAGGAGTCTGAATACAGAGACAGTGTCTTTACGCGATCAGTGCAGGACAGGGTACTGATGCCCTGAGTTCTCCTGGTTTGAAAACTTTGTTCCAATGGTTGCAAGTGTCTGATTAGGGGCGTGTCAAAGGGGGCCATTGTACTCACTGATAGGTCTGAATAGGGCAGGGAAGAGTGGTACTATAACTTCCTTCATCCTAAATGCCCTTAACTATATATGTTGGGCAACATAAAATTATTTTCTTACTATCTTAGCCACATGCTGGCCAAAGGCCAGATTGCTGTTTACTTATGTTCCCAAATCCCTTACTACTCGTTCGACTCTTAAGGGGCATTTTATCAATGGAATAATTAACTTGGGTTGGTAGTTTTCCAAAAGACATTACATTAGTCTGTTTTAAATAGTCTTGCAAGATGCTGGTGTCTTAAGGGGAATCTATAACAGCTCCTAATTTACAGTCATCTGTGAACTCACTGAGCCAGAGGCCTTGAACATTAGCCTAGACTTCAGTGTAGTAGATGCCAAACAAGAGCAGGCTCAGCACAGAGCCCTGGGTACTCCACTGGTGAACAGTCTCCTGGTGGAGGTGTCCTCATTGATCATGACTTCTTGAGTCCCATATGTGAGCCAGCCAGCAATCCAGCATGTTATATAGGGATTTATGCCTAACTAATTGAGCTTAAAAAACATGAAAGAATGGCCTTTTGAAATATTCTAGCTAAGCTAAAACACCAAGTAGTAGTAAAGAAATATTTGTAAATTAAATACCAAACGGTAGTAAAAACTCTTGCTGCGATCAATATTCTCTCACTTTTGCAATTAAAAACAACTTTACATTCTATGTACCAAAACACCAAATCTTCTTGTTACAATTAAAACAGCTTCACTTCTTAGTAGCAAAACAACAAATCTTTATTGGGTGAAACTTATATAAATTGTCAGATAAATGCTGTGCTTATGTACAGAAACCAGAAATAAATCTTGTTTTTATACATATTTGAAAAACAAAGAAAAAATCAACAGTCTAATTCTATAGAAATGTAAACATATAATTGTAATTGGTTAAAACTTAAATATCTCTTACAATATATATTAAAATATAGGTGGTTTTAATGTTCCAATGGTTATCTTGCTTCCAGTTTCTATATGATTACAGCCACTAACTCATTGAGCTTGCCAACAATGCTCGAGTGGGGTATTATAATGAATGTCTTGGCTGGGTCAACATACACTGTATGCGTGGTTTTACCCTCTTCCATTCTCTTGGTGACTCTCTTGGTGACACTCTTGAAGTCTACCAGGTTAAGTAGGCAAGACCTTCCCTTAAAGCCAAATTGTGATGGTTCCAGCATCTGCAGCTTGCCAATGCCTTTGTTTATAATCTCCATGATTAATTGTTCCATGGCTTTGCACATTAGGCTCATTAGACTGATGGATCTGTAGTTCCTTTTGATAAACACAGATTCTCAGAAAGTGATAGGAGAAATTATAACAGCAGAAGGATATACAATTCTTGCCAAGAATTTCTTAGTACAAAAGGTACTACGACATTTGAGTAGGAGTCTGTAGAGATAAAAAAGTTCACTGGTGAATGAAATTAGGACGAGACATTATGAAAGAGTTTAAAGAAAAAAATGGATAAGACTACTTTGAGTGACCGTTGGTACCTGGGAAACAAGAAAAGAACAATGATTAAGGGAATGAGAAATCAAAACCTTTAGTACTATTAGTACAGTACACACTGGATCCCGAGGTGGTGGTGCTGCGGTAGCGTTGTCGCCTCACAGTAAGACGCTGTCCGGTTCGATTCTCAGCTAGAGCGTCTTCTGCGTGGAGACATGCGTGAATGGGCGTACCTTCGTTGAAGGTCGTGCGTCAGGGCTGGTAACTCGGCACGTAAAAATCAACTACCAATCATTAGTGGACCGGAGTTCCGCTGTGGCGACCCCTAACCGGGAAAAGCCGAAAGACACAAACAAAGTACAGTACACACTGGAGCAAATCCAATTATTTTTTAACAGTTCCTTAGATTAGCTTTAGAGGAACTGGTGTTAAATTACTGAATGAATATCTAGCAGGACACAATGCCATCTTCTGGCTACTGCTACAAAGTTTAATGACTCACCATGCTAATTATTTGATTCTGAGGTAGTTAGGAGAGACTGACTGAATGATCTCAAGGGACCAAGCTGTATTATATTTAACTATGACATTTGTGATAGCCATGTATTTATTTGCTGGGCATTACCTCTCAAACTGCAGATAATGAAAATAGGACCCAAGGCCTTTGAAAAGTAAGAACATTCAGCCAAAAGCCAGGACATCTAATTAGCATAAAATATGAATACTAAGCAGCACACAACTCTTCCTACATCCAGTAGGAATTAAGGATACCACTTAGAAACACATATTTAAAAACCAGGATGACAAAAATTATGAGAAAATAAGCACATTATGAGCAACAGAGAGAGAGAGAGTGAGAGAGCAAAATCTACAGATTTTAATGAACTGTACTGCAAAATTCCACCACACAGGGTAATTTATTTTTGCTTCAAAATGGGAGTTGTGAGATGTGTGTCCTCTTTAATTACTGTTGCCAGTAGTATGCTGGTCATATAGTATGGTTTTCTGACTATTAAACAGTTTCAAAATTTACATGCAATAAGAGGGAGTCAGAAAATTGTGTGAAGGGGTAAATAAAGCGTGAAAATAGGGATATACCTTCAAAATATAAGCATCTTACACAAGAGTAAATTAGATCTGAAAATAGAAATGCTCTTCCAAAAAGGGCTGGCTGAGAATTTTGGCTGAGAAAGAGTTTAGTGTGTTCTTTAGTTTTAGCATGTTGGCTTTCTGATGTGTAAGGCAATATGTTTTGATTGAGTGGTTTGTTGCAAATAGGTTCATGGGTGAATACTAGGCTAACTACCCTGAAAAGCCATTTTAAGTCTAGCCAATAACCAAAGGTCAGAATCAAACCCTGTACCTTGTGTTTATGAGGTAAAGACCTTAACCCAGTGGTTCCCAATCTTTTTTGATTCTCGGCTCCCTTGATGAATCCAGGTTTTCCCAAGGGCCCCCCACGGTGCACATGAAGTGCATGTTTCAGGGGTTCCCAAAGTGTGTGCTGGGGCACCCTGGAGAGCCACAGCTTCCTCACTGGGTCGCCACAAACTAATAAGCTTAGCTGCAAAATAAACCGCGAACAGTTTGCGGTTTATTTTGCAGTTAAGCTTATTAGTTTGCGGTGAGTGAATGCAGGAATGAATGAAGTGACTGCGTGTGTGTGCGCGTGTGAGATCGGAGAGTGAGAATGATGTGTGAGTGAATGCAGGTATGCATGAGGAAGTGGCTGTGTGTGTGTGTGTGTGTGTGTGTGTGTGTGTGTGTGTGTGTGTGTGTGTGTGTGTGTGTGTGTGTGTGATTCACACCTCCCAACTGTACAGATTTTCACAGAATGTCCAGATTTTTGCCTCATATTTTTGGTGTGTTCCTCCTAAAATCTGTACTTTTCTGGCAAATAGTTGAGGATTGAAGTCATTAAATAATGACAATCATTTGAGTTTAAGACTCCACATCCTTCAGAGAATTATTATTCTATCAACTTTCTAAGTTTGTAAGAGCAATATTTAAAATTTGTCCCTTTTTGTCCCCCCATCATTTTAGGCTTTGCCCAGATTTTTAGAGCAAAAAATCTGGACAAAGCCTAAAATGATGGCAAGACAAATAGGGACTTAGAAAGATGATAGAATAATAGGTTTTGTATTAGCATGAATTCTCTGAACGATGTGGAGTCTTAAATGTTTGTCATTATTTAATGACTTCAATCCTCAACTATTTGCCAGAAAAGTACAGATTTTAGGAGGAACACACCAAAAATATGAGGCAAAAATCTGGATATTCAATCACACACACAGTCACTTCCTCATTCATACCTGCATTCACTCACACATAGCTCTCACTCTCTCCCAATCAAACACACACACAGTCACACTTCCTCATTCATACCTGCATTCACTCACACATCACTCTCACTCTCTCCCAATCAAACACACACAAACAGTCACTTCCTCATTCATACCTGGATCCATTCACACATCGCTCTCACTGTCACACACACTTACGCATTCATTCATGTATCGGTCTCACTCTCCCGATCTCACACACAAACAGCCACTTCCTCATTCATACCTGCATTCACTCACACATCGAGCTCACTCTCCCAATCTCACACCCACACCCACTTCTTCATCCATTCCTGCATTCACTCAAACATTGCTCGCACTCTTCCGATTTCTCACACAAACACTCACACACACACCTTCATTCATTCCTGCATTCACTCACACATCGCTCTCACTCTCCCGATCTCTCTCTCACAGACAGACTCTTGCTTTCATGCATGCATTCACTCACACACACACAGATGGGGACACACACTCATACAGGCATTCACTTACCTGCAATCAGCTGCTAAGCTTCGCGGCTCCTCTGTAAGGAAGCTGTGGCTCCCCAGGACACCGCGGCACACAGTTTGGGAACCCGTGCCTTAACCATTATGCCAAACCATAGGCTTATTCAAGTTTTTGGAGTTTTTTCTTTTTTGGTGGGGGGGGGTTGGTTAAGATAGCAGAGGCAGATAAAAGGCTTGGAAGTAACAATATTTTGCTAACTGGTAGCATGGAGAACGCACAAGGTTCTTCACTAAAAGAATACAGGGCATAAGTAATATGTCCTATGGAGACCACCTCAAGGCCCTATCCCTGCATTCTGTCTCCTGCATGCTTTTGAGGGGAGATCTATGCCTGGCATACAGGGTGCTGTCAGAAACCACTCTGATGGACCTCCTGCATATCCACAAAACAAACAATACCAGAATTACCCATTCTAAAGACTTAAACCTTGTCTGTGATATAAATAGGACCTGCTGGAGAGATAGGTATGTATCCCAGAGACTACCCAGTCTATGGAACAGGTCCTCATCTATGTGAAGCAGAGTTCCTCCCTAATCCAATTCAAGTGCAACTTGGACAATTGGATGGGAAACTGGAAATTCATCCCTGGTTTGACACCTATGGCTCTGATGCAAACAGATAACCTATAAATGGTTCATCTCCCAGGTCCATGCTTACACTTATCAAGGGTATCAGAACTCGTCAGAGATTTGGAATGCATGGCTAGGCTTAAAAAGGCCCTTGTGGTCATTAGCCTAGTAAACACCTATGAACCACAGAAGCAATGTTTGGTTTACACTGCATACCTAGTTTTTAAAATGTTTTTTGATATTGTATAGTTAAATTGAGTATCAAATTTTACATTATCATTACACCTAACAGTTTAGGGTACTTTTCCGTTAATGGGGCAGCAGACCAAATATTGTAATGGAATGTTTGCTATAGAAACAAACCCTTTAACCAAGCAAAATAAATAACTATTTAAACAATTGCGTATATTTCATTTCTTGCTATATAGATCACAGAGATTCATGAAATACCTAAACAGTATAAATTGATCATTGAACAGTTACACAATATTTAAGTTTGGCATGCTTGTAAATTGTAAAACAAGCTGTCCAGAAGACTGTGAAGAAATTGTAGCATTGGACCACCATGTTTACCTACTGTAATACGTCACGTTGAATAAAAGGATATAACTGTTTTGAACACCCCTTACCAATTGTATACACTGAATTTAACCTTAAATCACGTACAGCATTGTTTATATGGTTACTTTTTAATTTGTTCAATGCACGGGTTTATTGTTAACACAGAATGCTCGACTGTTGTAAATTCACGCCATTAATACATTCACCTCCACACATATACGATAACTGTAAATTTCCCTTTCTGGGATCGTTGTGACTTGGCCTACTTTCTAAATGCTGTAATTCTGTTTTTCAGTTAAGGTACACAAACCAGGAGCACTGCGTAAAAGACATCTGTCACTTCTTACTATTACATTTGGTAGACAGCTGATTGAACTGTTCTGATTTGTGTGGGTGTACAGGAACACAGCCAAATATATTGTTGTAGGTCATGCTATCTGCTGAAGGAACCCGTGTTTCTATCTTCCTACAATTTCACAGTCGTCGCCACCACCTGCATTCCTATTTGCCCTAAATCATGTGGCGACATTTACATACAAAAACTGAAATATTTTCCTCAATGTTCAAGCAGATTAGCAGTTTCCTGCCTTCTGCTTAACTGTTGCTGTGCTGTGATTCCTGTTGTCTGCACTTGCAATGTATTACGACTTCTGCTCTGTTAATGGAAACGTACCCAGTTTAGTTTGAGTTAACTGTTCACTTTCAATTTGCAGCCTGTATGTGACATGGAAATGTGTTATTTGTCATGCTGAATTAAGGACAAATAAAAGTAATACAGTTTTCTTGGTATTATAGAATATAGCAATAACCCACACCTGGGTGTGGGTAATGCTGGATTTACCCACGGTTGGTGTGGTTTGGTCACGAGGGTGAAGCCCAAGGGACCAAACAAAGACAACCATGGGTAAATCCAGCATTACCCACATCCAGAAGTGGGTTATTGCTATTATACAATGACATTATTTAAGGAAAAAAATAATTAATTTTCTTAAATAATGGCATTGTATAATGCCTCCTTGCTGCCCTTCCGCAGCTGTCTGGTATTCTGCGGCAGTTCTGATGTACTGCGCATGCGTATGCCTACGCAGTACATCAGAGCTGTGGGCAAAAGCAGCGGAGAAAGCAAGATCTCTGTTGCTTTTTACTGTTTCGCTATGTTAAATGGGTTTAACATAGCGAGACAGCTTTAAAATAAGCAACGGAGATCTCCGTTGCTTATTTTAAAATGGTCTCGCTATGTTAAACCCGTTAACATAGCGAGACAGGTTTAAAAAGCAACGGAGAAAGCAAGATCTCCGTTGCTTTTTACTATTAAGCTATGTTAAAGGAGTTTAACATAGCGAGACAGCTTTAAAAAAAGCAACAGAGATCTCCGTTGCTTTTTTTAAACCTGTCTCACTATGTTAAACTCCTTTAACATAGCGAGACAGTGTTTTAAAAAAGACTTACACTAATGGAAAAAGTCCGGGCGACCGGACCTTTTTCCATTAGTATAAGTCGATTTACAACGTGCACACTGACCAATCAGCATGCACGTTTTGGAATATTAATGGGGGGTCATGGTATAATAACTTGTTTTTAAACACCATAATTATCTTGTCAATAAAAACAAAGGCACACATTAATAGAAAAACATTTTTCATATTCATACATGTATTATGGTTTCTTTTTTTTTTTAATTACTACTCACAGCAACATTACATAAATTGCTCATTTCCTGCCTTCCTTTACACCTAGCCCCTCGTCCTGAACATTATTCTGTATGTACTGCTCCCACAAATTCCATTTATGTAATTTGCTCCTTTCCCTTTTCTAAGGATCCCACCTCTAGTTCTTGTATCTCATTTACAATACCCAGTACTTCAGTTACAGTTAGTTCAGATGCTGAGATCCATTTTCTAGTAATTGCTTTTTCGGTTGCCAGTAACATTAAACTTTGTAAGGCTATATTATGTATAGGCAATTCAGATCTCAAAAAAATATTTACTTTAATACAGCCATTTGCTTCCCCGTTATTTCTGACAGTGTACTCTGTAGATTCGTTTTAAAATCTGCCAACTCATTACACTCTCAAAACAATATGTTGCCAGCTACCTCTCTTTTTTTCCACAACATCTCCAGCATTTGCAGTCTACCTGAGGAAAAATTCTCGGAAGTCTGCTTGGGGTCTAAAAAAACTATGCACACACTCCCAAGCAAAACTCCTAAACTTTTCAGATTTTGTTACATACTTGGGAGCCATACAGATGTCCTCCCATTTTTCTTTGTATACTGTGTTTCCAGTCTCCTTTTCCAACCTTTTCTAACCTCTACTGACCTAGTCTTATAGCTAACATGCAATATTTTACAGGCCCTACTAATTATCCCATTTTAACAGCTTCTGCTCTAAACTTGACTAAAAACTCTACCAGAACTGCTCCTTCCCTTGTCACTTCCCTATCACTTTCTCTTTGCCTATACTCTGATCAGTTCCTGGTAAGGAAGGCAATCTCTAGCCTGCAGTACAAACATCTCCTTGGCCTCATCCAACTCAATTAACCTTTCCCTGCTAGCTATTTGCAACCAATACCATGGGCTCCTTTGCCAGTTTTCTCCAGTAAATTCCAACATCCCTTTGCCTATTTTCTATACCCCTACTTGCAGTCGTCTCTAGAGGCAAAATCTCATTTCTCCATTCTTGTGTTGTCTTAGCTCTTACAATACTTTCTGCAATTTTATGAATATAACATTCTGTATTGGTTGTTAATCTTGTACTTTGGATTCAGTAATCTATTTCTCAACATTTTATATTAACTACTGTGTGGGAACCTGGGGCTGATGTAGAGATTTTGTGGACCAGATTCGTGCAGCACAATGGCGCAGTGTATAAGTGAAGAAGGTGTGATAGTCTGAGCACATCATTAATGAAGATATTGAACAGGCCAAGTTTGTAACCTTGCAGAACTCCTACTGGTATCAACTCAGAAAATGAATGGGAATCTTGCCATTTAGCACCTTCACATCTGTTGCACAGTCAGAAAACCAGAAGGTTGTATGCTGGTTTAAATTTAGGATGGGTAGTCTTGTTATTAGAAGATCATTAGACGCAGTGCTGAATGCCTTTGATGGTCTAGAAACAGGGAGGATACAAAATGACTTTTAACTTGCATACAGACTTACAATCTTCAGGAAGTTAAGTAGTGCAGTTTCAGAACTAAGACTTAGGCAAAAACCACATTGCACAGGGGAGAGCATATTTTTCATTAGTAGCTAGCTAAGGATTTATTTGTGTATACATTTCTCAAGGACATTTGAGAGTGGAGATGCTCAAAATATTAACCATGGAAACAGAATGCTTACATTAATGAGAAGTGAACCTTAAGGTTCTTAAGTGGACAAGATGGATTGCTGACTGGCAAAGCTATGAAAAGGAATAACCTGGATATATGACAAATAAAAGGGAGAACATACATCAGCTCAAAGGGGACAAGTCAGGTCTGAAATTCTTTCCAGACAGGGGAAACAAAAATCTGTCATTCAAAAGATGACCTGTATAAGCAGCAAGTCAGGAGAATGCCCCAATGGCAGATGTAATAAGGTCCAAGTTTAAGAGCATTTTTTTCTTCTAAAATAATAAACACATTCAGAGAGCTGGACACTCATCAGACGGCAGTTAAGCATGACTTTGGAATTGATCAAAAGCAGGCCTAAGAACCTTTACAAGTTGGAAAGAAAAGAATATGCACATGTAATAATCTTTTTGAAATGGGAACAAGGATCCCTCTTGGAAATGCAGCACCGCACAAGTGTTGAACCTCCGTATCAGCATTACAAAGACTGAAATGACTGATGCAGGCACAGAATATACATCTTTCTTTTAACATAAAAGCCAAATTAATCATGCAGAGCCCCTGACATGCAAAAAGAGAAAAAGGAAGGGGCTTCCATGAATGGGGTAGCAACAACTACTAAGTCAAGTTAACAGAGCAAATCCTTGCATTCAGGAGTACAGCCACCACTGTACAACACACACAAAAAAACATACAGCACCAGGACCAATACAAAAGTAAAGTTCTAAAAGAAATCCTACATGCATCTTAGATAGATCCACCAGAAAAACCCTCGCCAACATCTATTTGCTTCCATCACTCTTATATGCAGCCCCCTTATACACCAGTTTATAATCTTCTCTTAAAAACAAGCTCCAATCATGCTACCATAAAATTATCAAATTCACCACAGGTTACCCCTACCGTTCCCATCACAGCCTAGCTCTGAAAGAACTAAATTGGCTCAAACTCACACAGCACCTAAGCCTATTAACAGCTGTCTTCTACACATAAAATTATATACACACCTGATAGCTGCCCAGCCCTCAAATCCGTCCTAAAACCCTACATACCTACAACAGCCTTCTACTCTGAAAACAACTCTTAGTCTACATTCTAACCGAAAGAGCTGGGCAGTACCTATACTCACATACCACTGCCAAGCTCTGGAACTCTCTGCCAACAGACACTACCACCATTGAGAGTTTTAACAACTTCAAAAGCACCCTAAAAACATTTTCTGTCATCAGACCTATCCCTGCTCTTTCCCTAACAGGTGAACTCCATTAACTCTCTAAGGGCTTTCCTTTCTATTCCTAAAACAGGAAATGTCATCTACTAACCACTAGCATTTTGGACTAACAGACTTTCCACATTTCTACACCCTTAACTTGTCCATTCTTCTAAGTATCTACTTGCATCTAATGTTCTAATCCTCGTTCTTTACCTTACTCCTACCTGATGTATATATATAAAAAAGTTTGCAATCTACCACTTCACTTTAATTTAGTACATGTTTTATTATTTTTACCTATCTCTTTGTACTTATTTTGTATTTATCGCATCTACCTCTCTGTACTTATTTAGCATTCAATTATTGTGTGCCTTAATATTTTTTTATCTTGTTCATGTAAATTGTCTTAACTTTCACGCATCATTTGGAGCTTTGCTCCCCGGGCCTCCTCTGAAAATGGGTTCCTGACCCACTCAGACTTTCCTGGTAAACAAATGTTAAAATAAATAAATAAATAAATAAATAAATAAATAAATAAAATCTCCCTAAAAATGTGAAGTGCATGCTGTATGAAATCAAGGTATAAACCTGTGTTCCTGATCCAC
Organism: Protopterus annectens; assembly: GCF_019279795.1. Lineage (NCBI taxonomy): Eukaryota > Metazoa > Chordata > Ceratodontiformes > Protopteridae > Protopterus > Protopterus annectens. The sequence continues at coordinate 661,073,963 of NC_056733.1, read as the reverse complement.
ATAGAGAGGCGGTATAGCTGTGCAAGTAAGCTTACCATAAAAGTAGATGTTCGAATGGTCACTGCTGCCTTAACTGTATGGATTATATCCTGCCAAGGATGTAACAGCCGACCATCTTCCAAAGCTTCAGGGCATCATCTTCCATGAGCCGAGTCAGTCTTAACCACTGGTCACAAAGTCCTTCAGATGCCAACACGGGGAGAGAGGCTGACACCTTGGCATAAACATGTCATAAAATGAGGGGAATGGAGGGAGCGAGCAGCTACTGCAGCAGTGAGCATTCAAACATCTACTGTTATGGTAAGTTTACTTATGCAACCGTACAATGTTCCTCTTAGTAGCTTCAGCTATACGAGTAGATTACCCTAGCTTACTACATCTGGGAAGTGGAAGGAAACAAGGACAGGAGGCCTAGGAGAATGGCCCTAGGACATGCTGATCTAGATAAAGAAGGAATCAAGCTTGTAATGCCTTGTAAACATGTGTACACAGGACAGAGTTGCTTCTAAAATATTTCTAGAAGCCAACCTTTTCCAAAAAGTAGTAGCTTCTAGAATATTTCTAGTAGCCAATCCTTTCCAAAAAGTGAAAGAAGAATCCATGTCCTAGGTAGAGCAGGCCTTGACCCTGCCTGAAAATTATTTTGTTGTTGAGTATAACAAAGGTAATAACCTTACACAACCATTTGGAAGTTTGTTTTGACACAGGTTAACCCTTCATTTTAACTTCACAAGAAATGAATGACTGATAAGAAGAGCTGAAAGATTTAGTTCTGTCATAATAGTAACTGAGTTGTGCTTGGCTATCCAAGGTATGGAGTACCCTTTTCTCCCTTATCTTTAAGTTCAGGAAGGAAAACAGGGAGATGCAAAGTTTGGCTTAAAGTAAACTCAAATACCACTTTAGGCAAAAAGGAAGGATTATATACACCCTGTCTCTGTGGAAAATGCGACAGGGTTGACTTGCCATAAGAGCCTGCAACTCAGACAGCCTTCTAGTAAAGGTCATAGCAATCAATAAAACTGTTTTCCATATAAAGAACTTAAAGTCAGCTAGATTAGCTAGTTCAAATGGAGAAAATGTTACTGTAACACAAAATTAAGACTCCAAGGAGGGGCCCACTGGTTTTCTTGGAGGCCTCTTATGCAAAGCCCTTTTAAAAAACATTTCAACATGAGACTGAACTGAAAGAGGAGGGTCCATGGGGCAGACATGCTGAAACGGCCGATAAAAAACCTTGATGGAGCACTAGAAAAGGCCACAGGACAGTAACTCACACACATATTACAAAAACGGAGAACAACTAGCCCTGAATGAGTGCTGGTTATGTTGTTGGCACCAACTATAAAGCCCTTTCCATTTGCTAATATATTTTTTTTAGTAACAGGCTTTCTTGTCTCCATTAATAACGACTGGACATCTGCAGAACACAAGTGTCTAAAAGGAATTAAGATCTTATCACCAGGCAGTCAATTGAAGTTGAGTGGGTCGGGGTGTATCAAACACTCCTGATCTTGTGTCAGTAGATTAGTCTGAGAGAAAGCTTGAGGTAACTGCCCCTGGCCATTTCCAAAAGAAGTGAGAACCACTGTTGCCCAGGCCAGAAAGGAGTCACCACAATGACCTTGGGGGTAATCCTTTTTAATCTTCAGATGTACCCTAGATACCATTGGAAAGGGTGAAAACGCATTTAGGAACATGCATGTCCAAGGGAAAAAAAAAAAAAAAGGCATCCGTCTTTCAATGCCTTCTTGAGTGGAGCCCTGGAGCAGAATCTTGCCAGCTAATCACTCAGACAGCAGGTAAACAGGTCTACTTGAGGAACTCCCCAGAGATGGCTCAAATCTTGGAAGACCCCTAAATCTAGTTTCCATTTGTGAGGATCTGCCATTAGCCTGCTCAGCTTGTCTGCCAGTTTTGCTGTGATGGAATGCAGGATGACTGTGCTGAGAAAGCTATATCCAAGATAACATGGCTAGTTTGCAAAGGGGGTATGACTTGGTTCTGCCTTCCTTGTTGATGTGCCACATGACTGTGGTACTGTCTCTGTAACAACCTGAAGAGGTCCCGGGGACCAAAGATAATTCAGATTATGTGCCTTGCTCAGGGCAGACATCTCTTATATTTATATGCTTGCATCTCTCTCCTTGGTATCTCACATACCTTGTACTTTTAACCTTCCTGAAATTGCTCTACAAGCAAAGTCTGAGGAATCTATGGTGACCATACCTCTCAAATGTACCAAATTCCTCTGAATGTAACAGTTTTGATGGCAAAATAATGGGGTGCCACGAATTCCCAAGTGGCCCCTTCAATTCTTGATTTTTTTTTATTATTTGTAATTTTAAGTTATGTCCATCATCACACATTTCCAGAGTTTCCTGCAGAGTCATCAATGTGCAGGGGCTTGAGTGATGACATCAGCCTTGTGAGGTAGTGCCTTACTACCTGTTGTACTCTGAGACTCTCAGAAGATTTAAAAAAAAAAAAAAAAGTTTGGTTGTTTACAGCTGCAGCATGCCCATGACATGCTGCACTGCTTGCTGCAGCCAATAATCAATCAAAGAAGACTTCACTATCCCCATTAACCTAATACCAAGGACAGTACAATGCCCACCCATGAAGGTACAGTCACATCCGAAACAGGAGTAGGGGAAGAAGAAATACAGAACATTAACACAGTAAACTAATTTCAGAATGGTATCTGTGACTAGCATTTGCTAACAGAACTTGGATCAGCTAATCAAAGGAATTCTTCACAGCTAACACTACTGATGACTGGAATGAAAGACAAAAAGCTCCTGGACAACAGATGAAAAGTCCTGCACAAGCCCTAACAGGTAAGGGATTTCAGCCCCCCCCCCCCAAAAAAAATGAAATGCTGGGGTATGGGCATATAAAAAAGTAAACTAGACAAGTAACAAGACAGATACTCTAAAGGTGACCATACTTCAGAATGCATCACAACTGAGGGTGTACATGGTATTTGTGCTGGAACTTGTGAACAAAGTGCTAAAAACAAATTAAATTAAATTTTCATATTTTCACTACTTTCTCTAGAAGATGGAAAAGGAGAATTAATGCTGATTTCCTGGATTAGCATCACCTTAAGAGGGCAGAAACTGAAGTACAGTTTGTGCCATTTCATTATGTACATCCTCTCTATACTGTATTACTATAATTTAAAGCAACAAAAATGGCAACCTTTACCAGAGCAAAATCATGTCCCTGATGAACTCAGGTGCCAATGATTACCTTAACCAAACGTATTAAATTATACAGTGACCACTGACGTGAAGTAGCAAGCTCAGCAGACTCTCATTCGTTAACGCATGTTTGACAAACTGTAAAACAAAATTATTGTTACATTTTTTAGTCAAAACTTAGTGAGAACTCAGTTTTAATAACTGCTGAATATCTATGCTGTGCTGTACTTTTATTACTTCTCACATTTGCACAAAAATGCATGGCTGTCATCTACTTGAAATCTTGATATCCATAGTATGCCGGCAGACTACGCACTACTTTATCAACCTTCTGATTTGCTATTCTTCTGTTACAATTTGGTGATAAATAATTGAACAGCTTGGCCATGGCACGTTCTATGAAAGCGAGGCTTTTCAGCTAAAAGGTATCTAAGGTGGAAATGTGGAAAGTACCCAAATAACAAGAAAACCAAAGAGTATCAAAGGTCCAATGTGGTAAAAAGTTGCCAAACCACCAAAAAAGCCAAACTGGACCAACAAGGCTAGGAGGATAAAAATAAAATCTTTAATGTGCACCATAAACAACTATTAGCGCTTTCAGGTCACTGCTCTTCATCAGATCTAAAACTTCATATACAATTCTTACTTAAAAATCAAATATCACCAATAGGGATCCTAAAAAATCAGCTGTTGCCAATTAACTTTAAATATAGGGTCTACACACAGGCACTATAAAATTGTTCCAAGGGGCCGCCGTGTTCTTAGGATGCCCACTTACAGTGAGGCCTTCCCGGAACTTTTGGCCAAGTGGCAAGAAATTAATCTGCAAACAAGTTTCATTTATATGAAACTCCTGATAGAATTCTTTGAACCTGAAGAAAAATGACTAATATAAAGCACTGAGAACAAACAAATAATCGTAAGTGAAAAGTTTTGTTCTTCTAATGTGTTTACAAATAAACTTGATAATCTGTATAATTATACTATTCGTTTAAAACATAGCTTTAGCTGTAGGTCCAAATTTGCAGTTTATATTGCTCTATGTGATTGTTGTTTAGAATTTTAGATAGAGAGTTGTGCAAAACAATGTATGAGCATGATCTAGACTGGAAAGAATACTGTTGGCAGATTACGCTTAATGCTTGTAATTCTTCTGGTATGAATGACAGACAGAATTTTTAAATTATTTTAATGAAGAAACGGTTAAAAAAAAGAAGTTATGTACATACCATAGCTTTCCATGTTTGTTGTCCTTCATCTCACCTTCCTTCTTCCTGGTTGGGTTCAGAGCCGATCCTCAGCTCTGACTCGGCCGATTTACTATAGCTCAAGAGCTTTTACTGGCTCAAGGCTACCCCTTATCCCAACATGCCTAGCAGTAGCTACCCAGATCTCATTTGTAATAGCCCACACTAGACATACATTGTAAAAAGCAACTCTTACTAAGCTCTAATACATTTAAAGTTAAAAAGGAAAGAGGAAAAACAATGCATGGTTAACTGGTATGTCAGCAGGAAACTCAGCCAGTGTAACCAATAAAGGAACTCCTCTCGATCCTCTAAGAAGCAGGAAGGAGGGGGACGCAAGAAGGAAGGCGAGATGAAGGACAAACACACATGGAATGTTATGGTAGGTACATAACTTCTATATGTTATGTTGTCCCATCTCGCCTTCGTTCTTGCTGGTTGGGACCTTGTCCCCAGCACCTGGTTCTTGGGTGGCTCACTGGAACAAACTCTTCAGGACCATGGAAACAAAAGATGCCCTATTTGGGAGACCACATCCACTTTGTAATGAGTGACAAAGGTATGAGGATTTGCTCATGTTGCTGCTGCACAGATTGAATCTAAAGGCAATTTAGCTTGGAATGCAACAGCGGTGGCCAAGGCCCTGGCTGAATGTTCTCTGGGCCTTCCTGGAAGCGTCTTTTTATGCAAATCATATGAACAACTGATTGTGTCCAACAGCCATTTTGATAAGGTCATTTTTGAAACTGGATAATCTTGTTTATTGTCAGCAAAGGATACAAACAATTGGTCTGATTTTCTGACGTCTTTGGTCCTGTGTAAATAAAAACGCAACTGTCTATGGACATCCAATTGGTGGAGTCTATACTCTGACTTGTTGCCGTAATTGGGGAATAACGCAGGAAGCTCAAGGGACTGACTTAAGTTATACTCTCAACATACCTTTGGCAAGAAGGAAGGAAGGGAGACTCTATCTTTGTGAAAAATGAGATACGGCGGGTGAACAGACAAAGCGTGTAATTCAGAAACCAGTCGAGCTGAGGTTATAGCAACCAAGAAAAGGGTTTTCCAATATAAAAATTTCAGGGGACAAGATGCTGCTGGTTCAAAAGGTGGAAGAACCATAGAAGCTAAAAAGATCCCCGGGGGCAGAGGTTCTCTTAATGGGGGGGCAGTAAAAAGGGTTGTACCTCATAAGAATGGTCTGCACAACTTATGGGACATGATGTTAGAACCCAAGTCTCCTACATAAAAATTAGAGATGGAAGCGAGTTGGACCCTAACAGTAGCTGCAGCTGCCCCTTTTTCAAAGGTTTCGGACAGAAAGTCAAGAACAGTATAGTTGTGTACACTTACCATAAATGTAGATGTTCGAGTGTATTCACTGTTGCAGTCATTACATTTGGGTAATCTGCTGGCAGGTTGCCCTCAGTCGGCCTGAATAACAAAGTCTTGGGTCCTGCGACGGTTGGTCTCTCCTCTTCCATGACGTCAGGTGGTCAGGGGTATAAAACATGCAGCCGACATATATATAAGCAAACAAAAATATATGTAAATGCACTTTTAGCAACATAAACTTTACCTTCATCTACCAACAAATACACCACAAAGGCTTTAGTATATAGTGAAGGAAAGAAAAAGTATAGAAAAGTGGGATGGCGGGTGGGTAACCCGGGCTGCAACAGTGAATACACTTGAACATCTACATTTATGGTACGTGTACACAACTGTACTATGTTCTTCGTGTTTTACTGTTGCAGTCATTACATTTGGGTAGAATCCCAAAGCTATGGATGGGAGGATGGAACTAAACAGCATTAGGAGAGGCTATAAGGCCCTGCAGAACTGCAGTGGCAAAGCCTGCCCTGGATTTGGAGAAGAGAGGCAAATGATAATGCTTTGTGAAGGTATGAACAGAGCTCCAAGTAGCAGCCTCTAGAATGTCTTTGGTTGGAACCCCTCTGAGAAAAGCTGCTGAGGTAGAGGCAGCCCATGTGGAATGCTACCTGATCCCCTTGGGCACAGGCTTACCATGGTGCAAGTAGCAGAAACGAATGCAGTGGTTTATCCACTTAGAAATAGTCTGCCTTGATATAGCCTTCCCCTCTGACCCTGCAGCAAATGCCACCAGTAGTTGCTCAGAATTTCTTAGAGATTTGGTCCTGTTTAAGTAGGATCTTAGTTATCTGTGTACGTCCAATGAATGCAGAATCCGTTCTCCCTTGTTCTGCGGATAAAAAGTTGGCAGGTGAATGGCCTGGTTAAGAGCTACACTGGATACCACTTTAGGCATAAAAGAAGGATTGGTCCAGAGGGACACCCTGTCCGGGTAAAAAAATAATAAAAGGCTCCACAGCCATGAGAGCCTGTAGTTCTGAAATCCTTCTTGCTGAAGTGACTGGCAAGAGAAAAGCTGTTTTCCAAGATAGAAATTTTATATCCGCAGTAGCTGCTGGTTCATAAGGAGGCAGGGTGAGTTCTTCCAGCACAAAACTGAGGTCCCATGCAGGAGTTGGTGATCTTCTGGGAGGCCTTACATTTTTGGCCCCTCTAAGATACTGTTTAAGCAGAGGATGAGAAAAGAGGGGAGGCTCTGTGTTGTAATGAGCCGAGATGGCAGAGGCATGGATTTTTATTGAAGAAAATGATAGGTCCTTGTCAAGCATCTCAGTCAAATATTGTGAATTCTGAGGAATATTGGGCTTTGCTGTGTCTGTTCCTTGTGCTTGGTTCCAAGCACAGAATCTCTTCCATTTATCAGCATAAGATTTTCTAGTACTAGGCCTTCTGGCTTCCAAAATTACATCCATCACAGATTTACTAAGAGGTGTTGCTTGAATCATTAAATGATCAGCCATGCTGCAAGGTTCAGAGTTTGGAGCTGAGTGTGCAGAAATTGATTGTTCTGCTGAGACAGTAGATGAGGTATTTGAAGCAAGTATCAAGGAGGAAGTTGAGACATATTCCTTAGAAGTGGGTACCAGTGTTGGTGAGGCCAGTCCAGAGCAACTAGGATCTTTCTTGGTTTTTCCTGTCTGACTTTAAGTAAGACCTTGGAAAGAAGAGGCAGAGGGGAAAAGGCATACACTGATAGTTTTTTCCAACTGAAGGATAGGGCATCCACTTTCCATGCTTTTTTGTGATGAGTTCTTGTGCAGAATTTGTCCAACTGATAATTTTAGGCAAATAGATCTATGTCTGGGCTCCCCCATTTTTGTGTTAACATGCTGAAGATTTGTGGATCCAGTTTCCATTCGTGTGGGTCCAAAAGATTTCTGCTTAAGTCATCTGCCAGAGTATTTTGATTTCCTGGCAGGAATTGATCTTAAAGATGTATTTGGCAAGTCAAAGCTGTGTTCTACAATGCCATGGCTAGTCTGCAAAAGGGGTAGGAATGTGTACCCCCTGCTTGTTTATGTACCACATAACTGTGGTGTTGTCCCGTCTTTATCAGTAGTTGTCCTGGATGAAGTAAGTCCTTGAAGGCTGTCAGAGCATTCTGAACAGCCAGCATCTCTTTCTGGTTGATATGCAGATGCATTTGTTTTGGGCTCCATTTGCCCTGAATGCATCTCCCCACCAGGTGGGCCCCCCAAGCATAGTCTGATGCATCTGCAGTTAAGGTTTGGGTGGCAGGGGGTAGAGTGAATGACAGTCCCTTGTTTTGGTGACACGTCTCTGCCCACCAAAGAAACTCCTGTTATAGGCAGGGAATGAGAGGAATCATTGTTTCCAGACTGTGACAATGTTGGCTCCATAAACCTTTTAGGTACCACTGAAGTTTCCTCATATGCAGTCTCGCATATGGAATTAGTAGAATGTAGGATGCCATGAACAACCAAGGCTGCAGAATTTGTCTTGCAGATAACTGGGTTTTTGTTGCCATTTGTTTGAAATATATTGTCAGTTGCCATTCTTTGTCTGGCGTAAGGTAAGCCATCTGGGCAGTTGTATTCAAGCTTGCACCCAGGAATGTAATTATTTGAGAGGGTACCAGTTGGGATTTCTTTTTGTTTATTGTGTACCCTAGGCAGGTTAGAAGCCTTTTTATAAATGCCAGATGTTGAAGGAGTGTGTCCTTGTCCTTTGCTTGAATGAGACAGTCGTCCAGATAAGGAAAAATTTGTATGCTTTTTTGTCTGCAGAATGCAATTACTGGTGCCAGGCACTTTGTAAAGACCCTGGGCACAGTAGATAAGCCAAAGGGCAGTGCAGAGAATTGGTAATGCAAAAAACCTGCCTTGAAGCGGAGGTATCTTCTGCATGATTCCCTTATTGGGATATGCAGGTATACCTCTTTTAAGTCTAGAGTCACTAACCAAGCGTTCCTGCCCAGCATGGGCAGTAGCTGTTGCAAAGTCAGCATTTTGAATTTTGGAATGTCCAGGTACGTGTTCAAAATTGATAAGTCCAGTATTGGACGCCAAGAATGGTCTTTTCTGGGTACCAGGAAAAAGTTTTGAATAAAAACCTTATCCTTTTTCCTTTTCTGGTACTGGCTGAATAGCCCCCATATCCATGAGGGACATAACTTGTTTTTGAGCCTCTGCCTTCTGCTTTTGTGGCAGATCTGGCCATCCATTTGGAATTGGCAAAGTATGGAAATTAAATCTGTACCCCTGGGATACTATGTTCAATACCCACTTGTCCTGGGTAATTAACTGCCAATTTTGAGCATGAAGTGCTAGTTTCCCCCCCAAGGGGGCTGATAAAAGATAAGTGCTTGGTGATGGTAGCGGGAAGTCATTGAGACTGCTTACTGTAGGGTGGTGCTTTGTTTCCTCCAGATTTGGAGGTGGAGGCACCCCAATGCCTGTAAGAACCATGTGATTGGTATCTGGAGCGTTCTGAGTGCCTGGATTTGCCTTGAGTGGCTCTGTTGGACACAGGAACGGACCAATTTTTAGTAGGCCAGTGCCTACTAAACCTGGGTGGCTGCACTTGCAAGAAATCTTTTACAGTTTGCATAGATCTTTTTAGATTCAGAGAAGTCTTGACTCTCCCATTGGAAATGTTCCCTTAAAGTACGCAAAGTCTCTCCAAAAGAGTAATCCTCAGGAGGAGATGCAGATGGGATGGATTCCTCTGCATCAAAATCCTCATAGGGTGGACATTCCTGATCAGAAGAGGAACCAGAAGAAATGGAAACCTGATCTGAAGATTCATAATCAGTGCCTTGCCTAGGCCTCTTAGCGGGGTGGGAACCCCTGAGCAAGGTAATTAAGTCATCAGCCATTTTGATCATCTGGTTTTTAGGCATAGGGGCCTGTGCATGTGGTTCATGCATCGGTTTTTTAGACATAGAATTTTTTGACCTTGTTTTTGAGGCTGGCGTCGGTTTAATATAAAAATGTTGAGGCCTGAAAACACCCTCAGAACCCGGTGCCTGCTCAGCAGCTCTGGACCCATCCAAGGGAGAGACATCCGTGGGTTCAATACTCTGAGAATCTCGTGGCATACCGGACTCCGAATGGGTCTTGGTAGAGGCCTGCAACTCAAAATTGGCAGGTATCAGGGACTGCGAAAACACCTCACTGAGTACCGGCGAACCGGCAACTGGCTTAGGAGAAGCTTCGTCATTAGTTTTGGACCTCGACGGTCTGTCTGTGTCTTTTTCTTTGCGTTTTTTGTGAACTCCGGTAGTCGGATTGCTAACCAATGACATTTCAGGATAATTAAATCTTGATCCAAAATATTTAGAAGCAAAACTATACCGACGCTTAATAGTGCATTGGTTAAATTTAGCACAAAACCGACAGCAAGGCACATTGTGATCTGGGCCTAGCCAAGGAATACAGTACAAATGAAAATCCTTATGAGGTATTTGCTTCCCACAAGCAATGCAATTATTAACTTTTACTGACATCGGTAAGGAACAAGAAAAAGTTTCCTCAACGGGGTACTTAGCTTTAGGTTGAAGACTTCGGTTCTGAAACTCGAATGCGAGTCGGCCGACCAGCACTTGCGAACTGCTTCTGCTTCAGGCACCGCATGGCAAGAAAGACTGAAAAAAATGGTGTCAGCTGCATGTTTTATACCCCTGACGACCTGACGTCATGGGAAGAGGAGACAGCAACCGATGCAGGACCCAAGACTTTGTTATTCAGGCCGACTGACGGCAGCCTGCCAGCAGATTACCCAAATGTAATGACTGCAACAGTGAAACATGAAGAACATCTTGTGAACAAAAGCAGTGATGGGATCAATGTTATTATTCTTTGCCCAGTAAGAGAACCTCTTCCATTTGCTAGTGTAAATCTTCCTGGTAGTGGGCTTGTAAGAGGACACTAGGATGTGTTGTACAGTAGGGGAAATGTTTGGGAGCCTGGCTAAGACTGGAAGTGAAGGAACCAAGCAGTCAGCTTGAGAGTTTGGAGGGATGGATGAAGCCCGCCCGACTGATGGGTCAGGGGGTCCGGAACTGGGTCCAGTATCCAAGGTTCCAGTTGAAGATGATGGCAAAGAAATGGGAACCATATCTGATGAGGCCAGTAAGGAGCAATGAGGATGAGTTCACAACCCAGTGACTTTGCTTTCTGAAGTACCTTCGGAATTAGAGTGAAAGGTGGAAAGCCATATAGTAGTCCCAGAGACCAATCGTGAACAAGTGCATCCCTGGGTGACTGTCCCGGAGGGGGAACTAGGGCGAAGTAGCTGCTGCATTTGTTGTTTAGGGGAGTGTCAAAAAGATCGCAGCATGGCTGGCCCAGAAAATCAAGTCCACAACTTCTTGCTTCAGGGACCACTTGTGATGCATGAGGACAGCCCTGCTGAGCTTGTCCGCTATCACACTGGATTTTCAAGGAATGTCTCTCTCAAGCAGAAAACACTGGGAAAACATCACCCATTGCCATGCTCGAAGCACCTCCCAACACAGGAGGTAAGATCTGGTTCCGCCCTGCTTGTTGATGTACCATACACCACTGACATATTGTCTGTCTGAATTGCAATGGTCCTGGTAGGTAGAGAGTCTTGAACTGCTTGCAAAGCCAGAAGCACCACTCTCATCTCTAGAACACTGATGTGCAAAAGGTACTTGTGAGGATGCCACATTAATTGGACAGTCTGTCCCAGATAATGCCCTTCCATCCTATCTGGGAAGCGCCAGTGGTCACCGTGGCTACAGGATGAGGGCCTAGAAAGGGTCTGCCCAGAGTCACCTGTGGGGAGACAAGCCACCATACTAGGTCTTTTTTGCAATATTCCATAATCAAGATCATGTGTGACATTGGCAAATCCTGGAAAGACCACTGAGCGAAAAGAAACTACTGCAGAATCCGCATGTGGAAGCGTGCCAAAGGAACTTGTCTAATTGTAGCAGCCATTAAGCCCAAGACTTGTAAAACTTCTCTTGGCTGAACTATCGTATTTTTTATGAGGAACAAAACTTGCTGACGAATGGGTGACACCCTGTCTTGAGGCAGTTTTGCTATCATGGGTCTTGTATCTAAGTCTGCCCTTATAAAGGTAATAGGCTGACAAGGAAACAAGGCAGACTTTCCGTAGTTTATGGTGATGCCTAACTGGGAAAGCACAGTTGTGTACACTTACCATAAATGTAGATGTTCGACTGTATTCACTGTTGCAGTCATTACATTTGGGTAATCTGCTGGCAGGTTGCCCTCAGTTGGCCTGATTAACAAAGTCTTGGGTCCTGCATCGGTTGCTGTCCCTTCTTCCATGACGTCAGGGGTATAAAACATTCAGCCGACGCCATTACATCAGTTTTTCTTGCCCCAGATGTCAGGTGCCCCCCAAATGGGGAGCCAATATATATATATATATATATATATATACACACACACACACACACATATATATATATATATATATAAAATTAAAAACACAAAAAATATATCTCCAAACAAAAGCAAATACACCAAAAAGGCTTTTAAGCATAGTAAAGGAAAGCAGAAGTATAGTAAGAGAAAAACAGGGGGCTGGAGGGAAGGTAACCAGGACTGCAATAGTGAATACACTCTAACATCTACATTTATGGTAAGTGTACACAACTGTACTATGTTCTTCGTGTTTCACTGTTGCAGTCATTACATTAAGACCTGCTATAAGGCCCTGCAGGACAACAGTGGCAAAGCCAGCTCTGGATTTAGAGAAGAAAGGTAAATGGTAATGTTTGGTGAACGGATGAACTGAGCTCCAGGTAGCAGCTTCTAGAATGTCTCTGGTAGAAACACCTCTGAGAAAGGCTGTAGAAGTAGATGCAGCCCTGGTGGAATGAGATCTGATCCCCTGGGGGATAGTTTTACCATGGTGCATATAGCAGAAACGAATACAATGGCTTATCCATTTGGAAATAGTCTGCTTTGAAATGGCCTTTTCCTCTGCCCCTGCAGCAAACGCCACCAGTAGTTGTTCAGATTTTCTTAGAGATTTTGTCCTGTAAGTAAAATCTAAGTTGTCTGTGTACATCCAATGAATGCATAATCTGCTCCCCCTTGTTCTGTGGATTGGGAAAAAAAGTTGGCAAATGAATGGTCTGATTAAGAGCCACATTGGACACCACCTTAGGCATGAAGGATGGATTGGTCCGGAGAGACACCCTGTCCGCATGAAAATTAATGAAAGGCCCCACTGCCATAAGAGCCTGTAATTCAGAAACCCTTCTAGCTGAAGTGACTGCTAAAAGGGAAGCTGTTTTCCAGTAGAGAAATTTTAAGTCTGCAGTAGCAGCTGGCTCAAAAGGAGGGAGAGTGAGTTTTTCCAATACAAAATTGAGGTTCCAGGCAGGGGTTGGAGCTCTCCTGGGTGGTCTTAAGTTTTTGGCCTCTCTGAGATACTGCTTTAGCAGAGGATGAGAGAAGAGGGGAGGTTCTGTGTTGTAATGAGCTGAAACGGCTGAGGCATGGATTTTTATGCAAGAAAAGGACAGGTCCTTGTGAAGCATCTCAGTTAGGTATTGTAAAATCAGAGGAATATTGGGCACTGCTGTGCTTTTTCCTTGTCATTGGTTCCAGGCACAGAATCTTTTCCATTTGGTCAGCATAAGATTTTCTAGTACTAGGCCTTTTCGCCTCCAAAATGACATCCATCGCAGGTTTGCTGAGGGATGCCAAGGGTGAATTAAGGTGATTAGCCACGCTGCAAGATTCAAAGTTTGGAGCTGAGTGTGCAGAATTTGGTTGCTCTGCTGAGACAGTAAGTAAGGTGTCTGAGGCAGATGCCACGGTGGAAGGTGTGACACATTGCGCAGGAGTGGGTACCAGTGTTGGCGAGCTAGTCTGGAGCAATCAGAATCATTTTTGGTTTGTCCTGTTTGACTTTTAGTAGAACTTTGGAGAGCAGAGGCAGAGGGGGAAAAGCATAGACTGATAGGTTTTTCAGCTGAATGATAAGAGCATCCACTTTCCAGGCATTTTTGTGATGAGTTCTTGTGCAGAATTTGTCCAACTGATAGTTCTGGGGTGAGGCAAAAAGATCTATGTCTGGACTCCCCCATTTGCATGTCAACATGTTGAAAATATGTGGTTCCAGTTTCCATTCGTGTGGGTCCATGCGATTTCTCCTTAGTTCGTCTACCAGAGTATTCCGCTTTCCTGGCAGGAATTGAGCTTGTAGTTGTATTTGGTAGGTCAAGGCCGTGTTCCACAATGCCATGGCTAGTCTGCAAAGGGGGTAGGGGTGTGTACCCCCCTGCTTGTTTATGTACCACATAACTGTGGTGTTGTCTGTCTTTATCATTAATTGTCCTGGATGAAGGTAGTCCTTGAAGTCTGTCAGAGCATTCTGTACAGCTAGCATCTCTTTCTGACTGATATGAAGGTGCATTTGAGTTGGGCTCCATTTGCCTTGAATGCACTTCCCTGCCAGATGAGCCCCCCCCCCCCAAGCATAGTCTGATGCATCTGTAGTTAGTGTTTGGGTGGCAGGGGGTGAAGTGAATGGCAATCCCTTGTTTTGGTGGTAGGCCTCTGCCCACCATAAGAACTCTAGTTGCAGGCAAGGTATGATAGGAATCATTGTTTCCAGGCTGTGACAATGTTGACTTTATAAACTTTTTAAGTACCACTGAAGTTTCCTCATATTCAGCCTTGCATATGGAATTAGAAGAATGCAGGAAGCCATGAACCCCAAGGCTTGCAGATAGCAGGGATTTTGTGGCCACTTGTTTGAAGTAAGTTACCAAATGAATTTGCTTTTCTGACGTAAGGTAAGCCATCTGGGCAGTTGTATTCAAGAATGTAATTTTCTGAGAGGGTACCAGTTGTGATTTCTTTTCGTTTATGGTGTACCCTAGACAAGTTAGAACCCCTTTTACAAATGCCAGATGCTTTAGAAGAATGTCCTTGTCTTCTGCCTGAATTAGACAATCGTCCAGGTATGGATATATTTGAATATTTCTTTGCCTGCAAAATGCAATTACTGTAGCCAGGCACTTTGTGAAGACCCTGGGCGCAGTAGATAAGCCAAAGGGCAGTGCAGAGACCTGGTAATGCAAGTAGCCTGCTTTGAAGTGGAGGCATCATCTGCAAGATTCCCTGATTGGGATGTGCAGGTAAGCCTCTTTCATGTCTAGAGTTACCAACCAGGCATCTTTGCCTAGCATAGGAAGTAACTGTTGAAGAGTCAGCATCTTGAATTTTGGAATGTCCAGAAATGTGTTTAGAGTAGATAAGTCCAGAATTGGACGCCATGATTTGTCTTTTCTGGGTACCGGGAAAAGTCTTGAATAGAAACCTTGTCCCTTTTCCTCTTCTGGTACAGGTTGAATAGCCCCCATGTTCATGAGGGACAGTACTTGTTTCTGGGCCTCTGCCCACTGATTTGGGGGCAGGTCTGGCCATCTGTTTGGGATTGGCAACGTGTGGAAATGAAATCTGTATCCCTGGGATACTATATTTAAAACTCATTTGTCCTGGGTAATAAGATGCCAGTTTCTTGCATGAAGTGCCAGTTTTCCCCCCAGAGGGGCAGCTAAAAGGTAAGTGCTTGGTGAGTGTAGAGGGAAGTCATTGAGACTGTTTACCATAGAGAGGTGCCTTGTTGTTTCCGGATTTGGAGGTAGAGGCACCCCATTGTTTTGTTCTAAAAGTCCCTTGTGACTGAAACCTGGAGCCTTTGGAATGTCTGGGTTTGACTTGAGTGGCTCTCGAAGGAACTGGAAAGGACCAGTTCGTAGTAGGCCAGTGCTTACTAAATCTTGGAGGTTGCACTTGTAAGAAATCTTTCACAGTTTGCATAGATTTAGCTTTATCTTCCATCTTTTTGAAAACTTCTTCAGCCTTATTACCAAAGAGATGGTCCTGTTGTAAAGGAGCGTACAACAATTTTGCTTTAACATGATCAGGCAGAGTTTGCTCTTTGAGCCAAGCATGCCTTCTTAGCACAGACCCAGTTACAGCAGCCCTGCAAGAGACCTCCAAAGAATCAAAACCACATTGCAAAGTATGTTTTTCAACTTGTTCAGCTGAATGCAATAAGTCCTTTATTTTCCACACAGTCAGAAATTAACATAATTTTCTGTTTAAGCAGTCCCATGATATGCTGTTGATATTTAAGCATATGAAATTCACAGTTTAAAGCCCTGATTGCCAAGGTTGCAGAAGTGTAAACCTTCTTACCCCATCTATCGAGCGCCCTGGAATCTCTGTCAGAAGGGGTAGGATTTTTAGCATTTGAGGCCTTAATGCCCTTGGGACCCTGAGAGAAATGATTTCAGGATCTGCAATAGGATTTTTGAATAGGAATTTGTGGGAGTCAGGAACCCTGTAGTATCTGTCTGGCTTACAAGGAGCTGAAGGCAGAGAATCAGGAGCCATACTAGATTCTGAAAAAACATCATCAACAATGTCTAGAACAGGAGGTATAGCCAAAGGCCTATGCTGCAGAAGAAGAAGAAAATCCCTAAGTCTCTTTTTAGATTCAGAGAAATCCTGACTTTCCCAGTGGAAATGTTCCCTTAAGGTATGTAAAGTTTCCCCAAAAGAAAAATCCTCGTGGGGGGGTGGGGGGGGGTGGGGGGGGGCAGAAGGAATGGAATCTTCTGCATTACAGTCTCATAAGTAGGTACAGACAAATCCTGTTCATTAGAAGAGTCAGAAGAAATAGAATCCTGTTCAGAAGATTCATAATCAATGTCTTTGCCTAGGCCTCTTAGAAGGAGGGGGTTGGCTACCCCTGATCAGAGTATTTAAATCTTCAGCCATTTTGATCATTTGTTTTTTAGGCATAGGGGCCTGCACATGTGGCCCAGGCGTCGTTTTTTTAGACATAGATTTAGATTTTGGCTTTAGTTTTGAAGATGGCGTCGGTCTAATATACAAATCTGTAGGCCTGAAAACACCCTCAGAAGCCGGTACCTGCACAGCGGCTCCGGACCCATCTAAGGTAGAGACATCCGTGGGTTCTACAATTGAAGCATCTCGCGGCATACAAGACTCCGAATGGGTCTCAGTAGAGGCCTGCGAATCAGAAGTAGCGGGTATCAGGGGCTGCGAAAGTGCCTCACTGAGTACCGGCGAACTGGCGACTGGCTAAGGAGAAGCATCATCAGTTTTGGACTTCGACGGCCTGTCTCCATCTTTTTCTTTGTGTTTTTTAGGTACTCCGGTAGTCGGATTGCTAACCGACGACATTTCTGGATAATTAAATTGTGAGCCAAAATATTTAGAGGCAAAAATATACTGACGTTTAATAGTGCATTGATTAAATTTAGCACAAAACCGACAGCAAGGTACGTTATTGGTCAGGGCCTAGGCAAGGAATACAGTACAAATGAAAATCCTTATGAGGTATTTGCTTCCCACAAGTAATGCAATTATTAACTTTTACTGACATTGGTAAGGAGCAAGAAAAAGTTTCCCCAATTGGGTACTTAGCTTTTAGTTGAAAACTTCTGTTCTGAAACTCGAAAATGAAAATTTCAGGAGTTGGCCAACCGGCACTTGCGAACTGCTTCTGCTCCGGGCACCGCGCGGCAAGAAAGACTGATGTAATGGTGTCGGCTGCATGTTTTATACCCCTGATGACCTGACATCATGGAAGAAGGGACAGCAACTGACGTAGGACCCAAGACTTTGTTAATCAGGCCGACTGAGGGCAACCTGCCAGCAGATTACCCAAATGTAATGACTGCAACAGTGAAACACGAAGAACATCAAGTTTGGATTGTGTAGTCCTGGGCTTTGATCAGTTGATGCTCGGTGGTAGCAGTGAGGAGCCAATCGTCTAGATATGGAAACACCTGGAATCCTAGATGCCTTAGGTGAGCCGTGATCACTGCCATACACTTGAACACCCTGGGGGCTGTGGCGATACCAAAGGGCAGGGCTCTGAACTGATAATGACTGACTGCCAGACGGAAGCTTAGGAATCTCCTGGATTGCCTGGTCCATTTTTATGTGGTAGTACACATCCTGGAGATTTATGGAGCACATCCAATTGTCCTGACCCAAGAAGGGAAGAATGGACTGCAGTGTTACCATCCGGAACTTCACCTTTTTTACCGATTGATTTTGCTTGCTGAGATCCAAAATGGGTCTCCAGGGCCCTGTCTTTCTTGGAACTAAAGAACCTTGAGTAAGTTCCAGATCTGATTTGGTCTGTGGGGACTTCCTGGATGGCTCTTTTTTCTAGCAATCTTTGAACCTCCAGGATTGCATGATCCTGAAGACTGGGTGGAACATCTGGGATAGAACGTTTTTCTTCTTGGGGGGGGGGGGGGGGGACTGAGAAAAAGGAGTTTTGTAACCCCTGGATATTATCGATAGTACCCATGATTCTCTCGTGATAGATTGCCAGGCTGCTGGATACAGTGATAGTCTGCCCCCAACTGCCTCCAGAGGTGGATAGCCAGGCTTCCCCCTTCAGGGGTGCTGGAAGGGCCTACAAGAGGAAGTATCTCTGTCACCCTGCTGTTGTGGACCCCCTCTGCCACGAGGGCGGCATCTTCCATTGTCGTTTCCCCCTCTGCCCCTGGAGGAAAAATTTCCACATGTGTCAAACGAAACTCCCTGGGATTTGCGGAACCACATCTTTCCACTCTTCTGACCTTTAGGATAGGGTTTGATGGAGTGGATAAATGGACTCCAATGGCAGAGAGAGTCTTGTCATCCTGTTCACACCTGGTGAGAGTTTCTTTTACCGGAGGCCCGAACAAGGACGAGCCATCAAAGGGGGTGTTGGTAAATGAAGACTTAAACGGTTCCGCAAACTGACAAAGGCGCATCCAGGAGAGTCTCCGCAAAGCTACTCCGGTACCTGCTACCCTACTTGCTCCATCATCCGCATAAGAAATGAGCCTCATGGAGGAGTTAACCATGGAAGTCAAGGTCGCAAGCTGGGAAGCTGCCCTGTTCACAACCCCCTCAGCTGTAGGCTCTTGCACGGTATCTCCTAGCTCCTTCAGGAGATCCCTCTGAAGTCGTGTGAAATGAGACAAGTAATTCAGCGACCTGAGAGTAAAGGTTACTGAAGAAACATATGCTTCCCATACCTATCCATCGTACGAGACACTCTGTTTGGCGGATGCACAGATGAAGTTTCCGCAAGTTCCTTCTTAGTGGCTGCTGCTGCCACCACCATGGCATCAACAGGGACCCCTTTGGAAAGGAAAGACATCCTCGGGAGCAGTAATAAATTTATTCTGTCTCTTCGGAACCGGTTCCATGGTCTCTGGAGCGCTCCACTCCTTTTAACTCACTACAGACAAAAGTGGGTCGAAAGGCAGACACACCCAAGAGGTGGAGGGTAGGGAACCAAATGCATCCAGGTAGACAGACTCTTCCTCAGAAGGGGCTAGGGACTTCCAGCCACCCCTCTAAGGATTTCCAAGATGTCTGAAAAGGAGAAATCCTTAGAGGGGGAGTCTTCCGATTCAGCCAAGTCTGTATCTGAAGTGATGGACTCAGGGGAGTCTAGATGCTTCCTCTTGCATTTCTTCTTACGAGGGACCTCCTCCGAATGTTTGGGGGAGATTTCGGAAGAGGTGGGGATCTCACCCAGTGGGGCATCCTGGGGCACAGGTTCCCTATGCTTGGAGGCAGGAGGATGGTCAAAAGCAGGCACTGAGGGAGACGGAGCCAATGGGTCTGTCTCAGGAGACAGCACACTCATCACCTCGAAGGCGCCACAGTCCTGAGTCGAAGGAGCTGCCAGCTCCGAAGAGCCTGGAGATCTCCTGCGAACCAGGAGCAATGGCTCCAAGGCTGATGTGGGAGCCGAGCTCACCTGCGCCGAAGCTCCGAGAGGGAGAGCAATGTTGGACAAGGGTCCGATGCCACTTCCCCCCTCAGAGCTGGCGAGAGACCTTCGGCACCCATATCCCTCGACAGACTGAGACATCGAGGAGATTGGAGCGGTTGTCGGAACCGATAAAGGCTGAAGAAACCGGAGCAGATGGTTCCACCACCACGACCTCCATGCACTCCAGCTCCAAGCTCAAGAGAGTCGGAGGAGGAACCGGTGGAGGAGCTGCATGAGGTGAAGGAGCCAATTCCTTATGGGTTGGGCTCGAATGTAATTTAGCAAGTGCCTGTTGACCACTCTCTCCATGTCATGATCCGAAAGCCTGGAGGGCCGAGAGGAGTGTGAAGAGGACCGGTGACTGCCCCCTCCAGGTTGCAGCAAGAGAGATTGTGGAGCAGAGTATACCGGCTCCAAAGAAGGAGATCTTGATCTCTTATGGGTCCGGACTGGCTCCGAGGACACAGACGGAACCGCTGGAGACTTAGCTTTGTCGGTGCCAATGCTGGGAGCCGACAGAGCTGAAGGCTTTTCAATGTTTTTTGTCTGTTCCGAACTCAGAACTGATGGCTTGATGCATTTCTAGGACACTTTAGCTGGCTGAGGACCCTGAGACGAAGAATCTTGAGGGTTCTTCAGAAGGCCATGCAAAATTAGTTTATTTCTTCTCTCCTGCAGGACTCTGGAACTGAAAGCGTGAAAGATCAAGCAAGAGCCCTGCAGGTGAACAGCCCCTAAGCAATATACACAACTCGTGTGCCAGTTTGTAAGGGACATTTTCTGGCAACACGAGTTGCATTTTTTAATCCCAGAGGGTTTCGACTCTTTAGACATTGTAATACTTGACAAAAAGAAATTTTCACAGTACTGAAGAAAAACACAAAGCTATAAGCTAACAGCACACAACAAGAACTATAACCAGGCTGTAACAGGTAGCCCAAACAAAAAAAAAAGGAAGAACTTTTTTTTGAAGGGAAGAAGAGAAAAAGGGGGAGAGCCTCTAACTTAAATGGCGACTCCCCCGATGGGACAGCCTGTAACTTAAACAGCTGTCCCAGAAAGGATGGGGGAAAAAAACCCCTCTAATTTAAATGGGCTTGAAGGGGAAAGCAAGGCCTGAGGAGAAAATGGCCAAAAACACCCACAACAAGCAGAGAAAGGGGTCGATAGACTAACGGGGACAGTATACACTCTTAACGAGTCAATACAACCACAAAAACTTTTTGAAAGATAACGACAAATTGAAAAAAGCACAAAATACTTAGCCTGAGCAAGTAGTCGCAATCTCGACGCTGCAAGCGGCAAATGGGTAGCTACCACTAGGCATGCTGGGATAAAGGGTAGCCATGAGCTAGTAAAAGCTCTCGAGCTATAGTAAATCGGCTGAGTCGGAGCCGAGGATCGGCTCTGAACCCAACCAGCAAGAACGAAGGTGAGATGGGACAACATATCATCACTAGGTTTTGTAGAATCATGTGATATGAAAGATGTCATTTGACCTTTTATAACATATATAATGTGTTTGTTTGTCTGGTGTAACTTGGTCTGATGAAGTTCCATATGACTGGGAATGAAAGCGCTTACCAGTTTTAACCAGTGTTTGTTATTGTGCCAGTGTGTATTAAAAGTTTTATTTTTGAGATTGTTTTTTTTTTTTTTTCGGGTTCTTAGTCAATACAGTCTGAAAATATAGCCTTTTTTGTTTAATCTGTACAATTCAGTTATGTATGACAACAGGTTAAAATGAGTAATTTACAAAGAGACTATAGACTTTAGAAATGGAAACATCTTTGTATGGCCCAGAGTTAAACGTACTCCAGTAGAAGGGCGGGGCACATTAACTGGAGTAGAACAGGTCGGTGATGTGAATAACAGCATGAATTCATTCATGCAGTGTGACATCATTCAAAGAGAGTTGTGTGGCTGCTACTCCCACTAATATAACTGAACCGTCAGTAGAACTAATTCAAAATAAAGTTTTTGGGGGATCTACGGCATTACAGCCAACCTTACAGAATACGCGCTTGGTTAGCATAGGAGCAAGACCGAAGGTCCAGACTAATCTTTCTTCAAATTTTCCATTACCACCGGCTCTGGTCAAACTGAAGCAGGGTGAACAGACAAATCGGTCTGTCAGCCAGGACCAGAAATGCAGGAAAACAAACAGATAAATTAAGCTGTTGATAATTTAGTTGTGAATTTATCACAGTTCGAACTTTCCACAGTAAACAGACAAATTCTAAATAAGGGTTTGACATTTGTTCCAGCTAAACCTCCAGTACTGCATGAAGTTCTTCTGGATTTGAAGTTATTTGGGTGCATTCTGACATTAAGAAACATGTTTCGTAATTCAACCTTATCTAGAAACAATATTGAACTCAAGAAACCAAGTTTATATATTCCGCCCTCACACCCTGTACTGAAAACATTCTTAAAAAGTATGTGAGGAAGAAATTACTGATGTTGTCTGTTCAAATAAAATACATGGTTTTCACAACTTAAACTGTGATGAGAAGAAAGCTCTGAATGAACTGGTGAATAATAACAATATTGTCATCAGACAAGCAGATAAGGGTGGCGCTATAGTGCTAATGGAATGGCAGCACTATACAGATAAAATGTTGTTATTACTGCAAGAAGATAGAACGCATAAACAGACTGATGGTTCTACCATACGGAAAATAATCTTTGAAGTACAAGTCACACTTAAAGATATGAAAGATAGTCACTTTATATCTGAGGAGACATACAACTTTGTAATCATTGAGGACCTGTTATTCCAGTTATAAAAGTGCTTCCGAAGTTCCATAAAAACAAGTCTGATCCACCCCTTTGACCCACAATATCAGGACGGGGTTGGGTGACTGAATATTTATCCATCTGGGTAGAACATCATCTGAAATGTGCCCTAAGCTATGCAAACACTATCTTGAAAGACTCAGCTGGCTTCCTTAAGACACTGTCAGAACATATGAAAGGGATGTCATGAGTAAGTCAATTTTATCTTGTCACTTTATATGTGAACAGTTTATTCACCGTAATCCCCGAATGACTATGGGCTAAAAGCTATTAAGGAAGGATGGAATAATACTAAAGTCATGCAAATCTGCTCATTTTTGAAGTTGATACTGGAGAATAACTTATTTATTTTCAATTGTGCTCACTATTTACAACGCTGGGGTGTTGCCATGGGAACACCATGTGCCAACACATATGCCAACCTGGTGATGGCCAACTGGGAGTAGAAAGTCATTTTCAGTACTAAAAACAAATGGAAGAACTCTGTCTCCTTTTATAGGAGGTTTATGGGTGACGTTTTTTTTTTCCTATGGCTGGGCACACCAGAAGAATTACAAGAGTTTATGTATTTGGAAGGGAATATACAGCTTTTACGTTTTACTGTACACTAAGATGTTGAGGTGGACTTTCTTGATGTGAAGGTGTATAAGAATAGTAAGGAAAACATTAATAACCACAACCAGCTGGATACTAGAGTGCACAGGAAACAATGTTGGAAGAATACCTTTTTAAACAAAGACAGCATGCACCCCCCGACATATTTTTCCAAATATAGTAATGGGGCAACTTTTAAGAATATCGTGATTGTGTACTGATGAAGATTTTCAACAAGAAGCTGGACAGTTCTCCAATTTTCAAGATAGAGGCTACCAAGAGACTGATTTGGAAGAAACAAGATTAAACACAGAAGTGCTAAGAGCAAGTCGAGGATGACCTTGATTCAAACGAGGGGGAGATAATGGACAGTTGTCAGCAGGAAATGATACCACCTCCATATGTCCAAGAGTAACTTTAAAGTATAATAATAAGATAGGCAATATATGTCAAATAATACATACGTGGAAGATTTTGTCAACAGCAGATGATTTGAGAACTTTGGTGAATGATGAACTACTTTTTTCATTTAAGAACAATGCCAACCTAAAGAGATTACTGTGCACGGATATGCAACCTACATTGACAAAGTTATATTCCAAGAAAATTGGAACTTATCCGTGTGGTAACAGTAAAGCTTGCCACATGATTAGTAAGGAGAAAGAATTTATAGATCCGGTGACTGGAAGAATTTTTAAACTGCATTTATATGCCAACTGTCGAACTAGGAATCTAGTCTACTTGGCTAAATGCAAATGCTGTTACTGTTTTTATATAGGGAAAATGAATCACATGTTAAAAGAGAGAATCCTGCAACACCTTAGCAATATTAGGTGCCGAGACATCAGGAATGCTTTGTTTAAACATATTAATGCATCTCCTGGGCATCATTTTGACTTTATGGTTTTACAAATAAAGGCGATGAACTTAAGAGGTGGTGACTTATGTGATCGCACTGAATTAGAAGTTAAATGGATTGCCGTGCTAAGGGCGGACACTTATCCAGGATTAAATGACATTCTTTCCCTTAAACCTGTTTTAAAGGGGTGCAGACCCCATTTTTAAATTTTATTGGCTACAGCTGATTTTTTTAGGATCCTTACTGGTGATGGTTGATTTTTAAGTAACAACTGTATATTAAGTTTTAGATCTGATGAAGGGCAGTGACCTGAAAGTGCTAATCATTGTTTATGGTGCACATTAGATTTTATTTTTATCTTTCTAGCCTTGTTTGTGTATTTTGGCTTTTTTGGTGGTTTGAAACTGTGGAAAGATCACAGGGAATGTGATATTTGTTGCTTGAATCAGTTACACACAGTAGGTCATTTTCCCTAGCAGCTCCTTGTAGAGACTGCAGTTTTCTGCAAGTAATGCTAATTAGTTCTTTCCTATTATGGAAGCAGTCTTACTTTTTACAGCTGATATTTTAATACCTTATCAATCTTATTTGGTCTGCCATCCTTCAGCTGCCGTTTGGATGTCTTGGTCTGTTAAGTTCTTCAATGGATTAACTTTACTCATTTACAAGCTTTCTCCCATCCTGTTCAATAATTCCTCAATCCTCCACCTAGTGACATATAAACCATGTCTGTGATCATCTAAAGCCAGGTATTTCTGCACTCCTAGAAGCATTTCCATACTTTCTCTGTACTCAAACATCCAAGAGACTCCTCATTCCTTCCTAATGAGAAACATGGTCACTGCTCTGCATAATGTTTTCCTTAAGGTAGTACTGTTATCTGAATCTGATGGTTTGCCTACAAATAAAAAGGCCAGCATATCTAATTCCCCTGAATGTAGTTTGAGGCCTTTATCAAGTCTGACATTACCATTCACAAAATTCTTAATACTGACACATCATGAATGAGTGAAATAAGTTTTACGATCCTCTTTTCATTTGGTACAGGAAGGTGGGTGTTTATTTCATTTGTTCGGGTTTCAAATCTTCAGAAAGACTGATCTCAAAAGTTATAGATATCTATTTGTTTAATACATATTAAGTTTATTCCTGTTTATAATCTCCCGCACCTTTATACCAGTTTGATAAATGCTTTATATGCTCAGCATTTTAGGAAATTGTAGGACTCTGATAAAACATGTAGGTCCACTCTGCTATACACTGTCTCCCTGATGTCTACATTTCATGCTGTCGCCTTCTTCTTCATTATCTTCCAGCCTGGTAATGCATTGCAAATCTGTCACCACTGAAATATAATATATAAAAGTAAGCACGTAGAAATTATAGTAATATCAGTAGTAAAAGAAGCAGTAACAGTCTGCTAAGTATAGATGACACCACCCTTGATCATTATAATGCAATGGATAATACAGGGTAAAATATATTGGATAATGGAGTATATATTACTGGTTCTATTACATATTAAGTGTAGAAGATTGCAATGTTTGACTGGGAACATAGCTGTGTAAATGTTTTTTAGTGCTGGACAGGCAGATGGCTGCTGGATAATTAGTTAATATTTTGTAATTTTGTTACATTTAACAGTGTTATTTAATATTAGTGTAGCAGTTAATTTTATTTTAAAAAAGAAAATTGCATTTCAGTTTTATACAGGTTCAAAGTTTTATACAAGTTCAAATGTTAATATAAATAAAACACTTATTCTGGTTATGTTTTGCGTTTAACATTTTTGTCTGTTCTTCAGTTTGTATTTTGAATGTTGGTACCCCACAATTCCATTGGAGTGGGCAGGTTACATAATTATGCATGCAAATTTTATTAATCAGTGTTCATATTTTTGGCCAGTTGTACCTACTTTTCATGAGCCTTCTTCCAGATTTTTGATGATTCCAGGTTGAGAGGTATAGCGGTGAATGCTTTGGAACAGGTAGGGAAAAGGGGAATAGGGGAATTAGGGATATTTTCTGACTTGAACAAGTGCTTTCTCCTCTAACAAACCCTAGCACTAGTATTTGAAAAGACAAAGTATGTTGGTGCTGTGGCCAAAGAGTCTTGGCCAGGAGTATCATGAAAATTATAGATGCCATTAGCCCCAAAATCCCGAAGTATATCCTCACAGTGACGGAAGTTTGACTGGAAAACCTTAGAAAAAGATCAAGATCCATTTCTCCTGTGGAAGAAAAGCTCTTTGAACTGAGGAGTAAAAAAAAAAAAGACTTGAATGCTATCTCATAATCCCAGCTTGTGTAAGAAATCTCTCACCTCAGTAATAGATTCCTGACACTGAAAAAGATTCTCCAAAGCAAGGCAAGTCATCTAAATATGAAAAATGTAAATACCCTGTAGCCTGCAATGAGCTAGAACTGTTGCTACACATTTTGTGAACACTCTTGCTGCAATGGGTAGTGTAAAGGATAAGGCAGGTTAACTGCTAATGTGATTCAGACAAACAAAACCTGAAGTCTGGATGAATAGGGATGTGATGATGAACATCTTTTAATTTGAATGAGAAGAGAGGTAACATGCTGTGATGTGACATTATTTTGAAACTGGAAACAATCACAAACAGGTTTATGAATGAAAAATCCAGAACTAGTCTCCAAGCATTATCGTCCTTTGGCACTAAAACATCCTTGAATAAAAACCTTTCCCAACCTGGGAATGAGGAACTGGGTCCATCACTCCATAAGACAGCATGTATTGGAGGTACAGGGGGAAATCAGAGTATCTGGTTTGGAGGATGAGAAACCACCCCCTGAAAAGGAGGGATTTCCACCCATTGTCATCTGTAACCTTGGTAAGTGATCTTCATAACCCATTTGTCTGAATCTATCTATTGCTAAATGTAAAAGTGGAGATTCAGACTTTGTGGAAGGGAAAGGGTTTGCCAGGGTGGGGACAGGAGGTGATAAGGTCCTTTAAAAAGTCATTCTGACTTGTGGGAATAGCCTTGTTTTTTTGTGTGTGTGTGTGTGTGGGGGGGGGGTCCTCATGCCATTTCTCCTTAAATGTCTTACCAGCTTTTGTTGAGACTGTTTATTTCGCTTTTTTGCCACAACTGGATAGGGAGTTAGAGAATCCCTTAGAAAATTTGAAAAAGGGCTGAAAAATCTTAGAGATTCCCTGTATCAGCTTGCCCCTTTTACCACACTTTTTGATGACCTCTGCAAGCAGAGGAACCAAAAACTCAACCATTCTCTAAAGAGAAATTAAAAAACTAATTTTTCACATCTTCTGGGAGGTTCTGAAAATACAGCCTAGCAAATTTCCTCAAAAACAGTACCAGTGACAAAAACCCTGGAAGAAGTACCAGCTGAGTCATACATACATGCTGTAAACAATGAGCACTGACTTGTACAGTGGAAGAAACTAAATTATTTAAAGCAGGTTTTTCCTCACAAGAACTGTAGACAAGACATTCTTCATATTTTCACAATTAGAATAAACTTTAACATTAGAGTCTAACCATTCAAAATTCTGAAAATCAAAGTTGCAGAATCATACACCTTTTTTTTCCCATCCTTATCAATAATCTTCCCATCCTTGTCAAAAAAATTAGGACTAGAATTAAAGAAGTTGTGTACTCACCATAACATTCCATCTGAGTTGTTGCTCTTCATTTGTCTTCAACCTGTGGGACACAGATCTGGGACGGATTGGACTCAGTCGCATCTTCCAGCATCGGATTTGAGCTCCAAGCTCCTCCCCTATATATAATGCCCCCGTCTCTCTCCTCCCCTCAGATCGAGTTTGCTATCAACCATAGCACCCCAACCTGACAAGTCCTTACCCCTGTACAAAAATTTTCAGCGGGTATTATAAAAAGCACAAATAATGCCATCATAAAGGTTATGTCTCTTTCGGTCAGTCCACCATGCAGACATCATCAGGCGGGGGGAAGGAGGGAGGGGCGGCTGAAGACAAATGAAGAGCAACAACTCAGATGGAACATTATGGCGAGTACATAACTTCTTTATCTGAAGTTGATGTCTTCATTTGCTCTTCAACCTGTGGGACAGAGGCCCCAGATACCAAGCACCTGGTAGGCCCTCATGGAAGGATATTCCAGAGTATGGCAGAGCCAAAAGATGCCCTGCTTCTGGACAGAAGATCCAACTTGTAGTGAGAGATGAAAGTATGTGAAGATACCCAAGTAGCCACAGAGCAAATGTCATTGAATGAAACTGCACCAGAAGGCAGCTGAAGTAGCCATAGATCCAGTAGAATTGCACCTTGGCATGTCCTGATGGAGATAAACCTTTAGTTGAATATGCCAGGACTATACACTAAGAGATCCAACAAGCAATGGTGACATTCGATACTGGTCTCCCTAAAAAAAGCTTTGAGTAGGAAACAAACAGTTGATCAGACTTACAAAAAGATTTTGTTCTATGCAAGTAAAATTGTAACTGTCTATGGACGTCCAGCAAGTCCAACTTGTACTCTTCCCTTATTCTGAAAATTCAGAAAGAAAACAGGGAGAATGATTATTTGATTAATGTTAGATTCCGAAGCTACTTTTGGAGGGAAAGATGGATTAGTGCGCAAGGACACCCTGCCTTTATGGAAGACCATATAAGGAGGTTTAATTGATAAGGCTTGGAGCTCCGACACTCTTTTGGCTGATATAATGGCAATCAAGAACGTCTTCCAAGACAAGAACTGCAGATCCACCATAGCTGCAGGTTCAAAGGGGTAAGAAACTAAAGCTTGAAGGACCAGTGAAAGACCCCAAGGTGAAGCTGGGTCCTTGATCAGAGGCCTGAGTAGAAAGGTACCTTTCAAAAATGCTTTACAAAGCTTAGAAGAAGCTAGGGGAAGCCGAATCATTTCCTACATGGAAGTTAGACATAGCTGCCAGTTCAACCTTAACCGTAGAAAAAACGGCCCCTTGTTGAAAAATACTTGCCAGAAACTCTAAAACAGCTGGAACTGGGGCAGTAAAGTGATCTAAGTCACACTGAGATGTCCAAATAGAAAAGCATTTCCACTTACTAGAGTAAACTTTCCTAGTGGAAGATTTATGAGCTGCCAACTAATATCTTCTTAACCGGAGAAGATAACCCGGGAGTCCTAACTATCATGGGAGCTGGAACATCCAAGCGGTAAGCTTTAGATGGGCCAGATCTGGATGTGGAATCCCTGAGGGATGAGAAATCAGACCCATAGCCAGATCTAATGTCCAGGGAGGACACACTACATGAGACCACAGCAAAGGGGAACCATATTTGGTGAGGGCAGAATGGGACAATGCAAATGACTAAGCTCCCCAACCATTGAGCTTTCTGAAAGAATTTCGGAATCAGGGGAAACAGAGAATAAGCATAAAGAAGACTGGAGGGCCAAGCATGAACCAGAGCATCTCTGGGGACCTCCCCTGGTGGGGGGTTCAGAGTGAAAAACTCACTGTACTTCACGCTGGAAAGAGAGGTGAAGAGATTACAGTAAGGCTGACCCCACTTTAGAAAGCAGGGGTGAAATCAGAGGAAGGCCTGAGGGCCATGAAAGCATTGCAGAGTCTCTGGCTGAAGGCCTGCCAATCAAGTAAGGCCTCTGGTGCTGAAGAATATGTCTAGTCATTTGTTTTTTCTTAGAAGGCCTAGCTGGCATCTGGATGGCAGTAGGCCTGGAAAAAATCATTGGAGCAGTGGAGGCCAGGTCCGAAGCGCCCACTGAAGGTACTGGTTTCCCCTCGGCGTCTGGAGCAGACACTGGTACATGCTCCACGGATGTGTTGTCCACTCAAGATTGTGCGGCCTCCTGAAAGGTACCCGCTGTATCTGTAGTGGTGGAAGCTGGGTCTTCACCCAGGCTGATGGCGGCTACAGGTTGAGGAGCGGCAAAGGGAGGTGCATCAGAAGTAGTAGGCTGCATGAACTTGGCCCTCTTCCTTGGTTGTTTGGATGGGGCATCAGAGGTGGCTTCCATCCCGAGAGCCATGTCTTAAGCACTGGTTCACAAGGTATACGTTGAGAGCCTGTAAGCAGTGGTGAAGGGTCTTGGGGATGAACGATTTACAGATGGCACAGTTTTTGTAATCATGATCCCTACCCAGACAAAACAGACACTGGTCGTGGGTGTCTTTATGTGGAATTCGATAACTACAGTTGCACTTAACTCTTACCGGACATGAACAGACTAGAAATACGAAGGACTGAAGAAAAAGACCCCAATGACCTACTTATCTTTAATGCGAAACAGATCGGCCATCCGCAAGTAGCAGAAAGTACAGTTTTGTACCTACCATAAATGTAGATGTCCGAACTGGATAGCATCTGCAGTCATAACAAATGGGTTGTCCTGTCGTCAGGCAGCCCTTCGGCCGGATTCCAAAGTCTGGGTCCGGCTTCGTCTGATGTCGCACTTCACCTGACGTCATCTCTGCTGGTCTTCGGGTATAAAGGCATCAGCCGACGCCATTTTCCTCAGTGTTTCTTGCCCCAGATGCCAGTTGCCCTCTTGGAAGGCTAAATTTTGGATAAATGCCAATGTTTCCAAAAAGGTAGAAGGCAAACACAAAAAATAAGCATGTATGTACATATATACAAACAAATACACCATAAGAGACTCCCCCCCCCAGCTAGCTATTAGGAGGGTAAATACCCTAGGAGTACCACAGAGGGGAAGGAGGGAGGGTAATCCTGACTGCAGATGCTATCCAGCTACATTTATGGTAGGTACAAAACTGTACTATGTCCTTCATGGATGCATCTGCAGTCATAACAAATGGGTAGAATACCATAGCCAAACTAGGGGAGGAGGAAGAAAAATCATGGTGTAGTCAGGATCCCTTGCAGTACAGCAGTGGCAAACCCTGCTCGGGATCTAGAGTATAGAGGTAAATTATAATGCTTGGCAAATGTATGCACGGAGGTCCAAGTAGCCGCCTCAATAATGTCCTTGGTTGCCACTCCTCGTAAGAAAGCTGTGGTAGTGGCTGTAGCCCTTGTAGAATGAGGTCTTATGTTCTGTGGAATTGGTTTTCCATGGTAGGAATAACAGAATCTTATGCAATTTCCTATCCATTTGGAGATTGTCTATTTGGAAATTGCTTTTCCTTCCCTTCCTGTTGCATAGGCTACAAAAAGCTGGTCAGTTTTTCTGTTACTTTTGGTTCTGTCCAGGTAGTAGCGTAACTGTCTATGTACATCCAAGGTATGCAGCATTCTTTCCCCTCTGTTTTGTGGATTGGGAAAGAAGGTAGGTAGGTGGATTGCCTGGTTTAAAGACACTCTGGATACCACCTTAGGCATAAATGTAGGATTAGTTCTCATGGACACCCTATCTTGATGGAAGATTAGGAAGGGTTGCACTGCCATTAAGGCCTGTAGTTCTGAAACCCTCCTTGCTGAGGTAATTGCCAGTAGGAAAACAGTTTTCCATGACAGGTGTTGTAGATCTGCTGTTGCTGCTGGTTCAAACGGAGGGAGTGTCAACTTTTCTAGCACAAAGTTCAAGTCCCATGCTGGTAATGGTGGTTTCCTAGGAGGTTTTACATTCTTGATCCCTCTGAGGAACTGCCTGAGTAGAGGATGTGAAAAGACAGGTGGATCAAAGCTGTATTCTGCTGAAATAGCTGATGCATGTATCTTGATGGAGGAATAGGACAGGCCTGTATGTAGAAGCTCTGCCAAGTACTCCAGAATGTTAGTAATATCTATGTTCAACACATCTTTTCCTCTTTCAGTACTCCAAATGACAAACCTTTTCCATTTTCCTGCATAGTTCCTTCTTGTTGAAGGTCTGCGGGCTTCAAGGATAATGTCTTTAACCCTTTGGGAAAGGTCTGGGTTAGTTGCTGCTAAGTGATGTTCCAGGCAGTCAGTTGCAAGGTTTTTAGGTTTGGATGCATGATGTTGTAGTTGTTCTGAGTTAACATCAAAGGCATCAGGGGTATTGACCACATTTTCTCGCTCCTCAGCAATGGGTACCAGTGTTGTCTTGGCCAGTTCGGAGCTATCAGGATTATCCTTGGACGTTCCTCTTTGATTTTCAGTAGTGCCTTGTGCATCAAGGGAAGAGGTGGAAATGCATATGCTGTCAGGCCTTTCCAGCTGAAGGATAGAGAGTCCACCTTCCATGCAAGTGGGTGGAATGTCCTTGTGCAGAATTTTTTGAGCTGGTGATTGAGTGGGGAAGCGAATAGATCTATTTGTGGCATTCCCCATTTCTTTGTGATGGCCTTGAAGATGTCCGGGTGTAGCATCCATTCGTGAGCATCCGAGGTGGTTCTGCTTAACATGTCTGCTAGGATGTTCTCTTTTCCCGGTACAAATATTGCCTGTAACTGGATGTTGTAGCTGAGAGCCAGATTCCAAAGGTCCAAAGTCATTCTGCATAGGGGGTATGAATGAGTGCCTCCCTGTTTGTTGATGTACCACATGACTGTGGTGTTGTCTGTCCTTATCATCAAATGGCCTTCTTTGAGGAATGGTCTGAATTTTTGGATTGCCAGTTTTACTGCCAGCATTTCTTTTTGGTTTATGTGCAGGTGCAGCTGTTCCTGAGTCCACAATCCTTGTACGCATTTGTCCAGCATGTGCGCCCCCCATCCTAGGTCTGAGGCGTCCGCTGTGATGGTTTGGCTTGCTCGAAAGTTGTGGAAGGGTAAGCCTGGGTTTGACTGGCATGCTTGAGCCCACCATAGGAACTCCTGTTTTAGGCATGGGATTAGTGGTATTTCTGTTTCTAAGCTGTGCCTGTGTTGAGACCATAAATTCTTTAGGTACCACTGTAGCTTTCTCATATGCAGTCTGGCATGTGGGACCAAGATTATGCATGATGCCATGAAGCCTAAGGCCTGCAGAACTTTTCTTGCTGTTAGTTTGTTCTGCTTTGTTAATGCCAAGAAGTAAAGAGGGAGCTCTTTTGTTTTTCTGCAGTTAGGAATGCCATTTGTTTTACTGTGTCCAATTCAGCCCAAGAATGTTCTTGTTTGGGATGGTATCAGCCTTGACTTTTGTAAATTGACTGTGTATCCCAGGGCTTGTAGCAAGTAAATGACCCTTTGTAAATCTGTTGTCAGCTTGCTTTTGTTGTCCGCTTGTAACAGGCAGTCGTCCAGGTATGGATAAATTTGGATTCCCTGTACTCTGCAGTGAGCGATTACTGATGCCAGGCATTTTGTGAATACTCTAGGCAGTAGATAAGCCAAAGGGCAATGCTGAGAATTGATAATGCTCTGATCCTGCAAGAAATCTGAGGTATCTTCTGCAATTTGGTCGAATGGGGACGTGCAGGTATGCCTCCTTGAGATCTAGAGTTACCAGCCAACACTCCTTGCCCAGCATGGGAAGAAGTTGCTGTAGGGTCAGCATTTTGAATTTTGGGACAATGATGTATGTGTTTAAGATGGACAGGTCGAGAATAGGTCTCCAACTTTTCTTTTCTTGGCACTAGGAAGAGTCTGGAGTAGAATCCTTTGCCCTGTTCAGTTATTGGTACTCTTTCCACAGCTCTCATCTTTGTTAATTCCGCTATCTGCTGCAGAGCTTCTATTTTTTGATTTGGAGGCAGGTTTGGCATTCCCCTTTTTACTGGTAAGGTGTGGAAGTGGAACCGGTAGCCTTGGTCTATGGTTTGCAAAATCCACTTGTCTTTTGTGATATAGTGCCAATTTTTCGAAAATAAGGCCAACTTTCCGCCTAATGGTGCTGCTATTTGCTCCCTGGTAGGCGGAGTCAGAGCCAAGTCACTGTGATTGTCCTGTTGCAGTGGCAGTGGTTGTGTCTGTGCCTCGGTTATTGCCTTGCCACTGTCGTCCTCTGTGGGAACCTCCTCTGGATTGATTTCTGCCTCTAGAGCGTCTATTCCTGCCCCTTTGGGATCTTGTGGAGTCAGGAAAGGACCAATTTTTGGCAGGCCAGTTCCTGCTAAACCTTGGGGGCTGAACCTGTAAGAAATCTTTGACTGTTTGTACAGATTTTGCCTTTTCTTCCATTTTCTTCATTACCTGCTGGGCAGGTGTACCAAATAGACTGGCCTTATCCATAGGAGCATCTAATAGCTTTGCTTTAACATGATCCGGTAAGACCTGTTCTTTCAACCATGCATGCCTTCTTATCACTGTGCCAGTCATGGCTGATCTAAATGAAGCCTCCAGTGCATCATAGCCACATTTTAAGGAATGGTTACTAACCTGTTGGATGTTATTCACCATTTCTAATACATATTTCTTATCTAAAGATTCATCAGAGGACAGTTTTTTAGTTAACTGATCAAGCATAAACTCTTGGTATTGGATCATGTGAAACTGACAGTTTAAAGCTCTAGCTGAGAGAGTAGCAGAGGTGTAAACTTTTTTCCCCCATCTCTCTAAGGACCTGGATTCCCTTTCAGAAGGATAGGGTTTTTTGCTGTGGTCGAGGTTACTGCCTTAGGCCCCTGGGATATAGTTTCGGGGTCTGCAAGTGGGGCCTTGTATAGGTGGTGATGAGTGTCTGGCACCCTGTAAAATCTATCTGGTTTGGCAGGGGCTGGAGGTAAAGAATCAGGAACAGTGCAGACATCATTAAATGCATCATCCACAACAGGCAGAACAGGAGGTATAGCTAAGGGCCTATGTTGTGGTAAGTGCAGAAAAGTCCTAAGCCTTTTTCTTGAATCTGAGAAATCTTGTCCCTGCCATTGGAATTGTTCTCTCATGGCATGTAAGGTTTCCCCAAAGGAAAATTCCTCTGGTGGAGAGGCAGCTGGAATGGATTCTTCAGCATCGGAATCTTCATAAGTAGAAAAAGGAGCCTCTGGCTGGTCTGTAATGTCCGAGTCATCCGCAGAATCATCAGAGGACACTGGCTCGGGGGGTTCTGCTCTAGTTCTCTTTTCTGGGGGCTGAGAGGCCCTGTCTGGGTGAGATTGGGATCCCCTAATTAAGGATATTAAATCTTCTGCCAGAGTAAGCATTTGTGAACTAGAAGTGGGCCTGTGTGAGGGGGGCTTAACAGGCACTGATTTAGCAGATTTGGCTGCTTTAGCCCTGGCAAAGGCCTTAATAGACATGGCTGCAGGAGGCCTAGCAGCACCACGTGCTGGGGTAGAGACATCCAAAGGGATGGTGTCTGATAAATCACTAGGAACCACAGTTGTAGGCAAAATTTCTGAGGCCGATTCAGGTAAGGTAGCAGGAGCCTCAGTAGTAGTCATGGATTCGGCTGAAGATTGACCAGTTTTCTCGGTTTCGGCGAAACCGAGACACTCGCGACTTGCTTAACCGTGGTTTCGGCGAAACCGCGGACCGCGAGTGTCGGTCTTTTCTTTGCGTTTTTAACAATTTGGGTAGTCGGAGGATCCGACGGCATAATGTACGCAAAATCTGAGCCGAAAAACTGTTCAGCAAACTCCGACCGACGCCTAAGCGTTCGTCGGTTGAAGGAAGCACAGGCCGAACAGGCTGCTACGTCGTGGTCTGGGCCTAAGCAAGGCAGACAGTAAGAGTGGAAATCTTTATGAGGTATTTGTTTCCCACAAGTTAAACAGTTATTGACTTTTTCTGACATCGGCTGAGGCAAGAAAGAGTCCCCAACGGGGTAATTAGCTTTTTAGAAGTCTTCGAAGTAGTATTCGGTAGTAGTAATCTCTGGATCTGAACGACCGGCACTTGCGAACAGCTTCTGCTATGGGCGCCACGCGGCAAGAAAGACTGAGGAAAATGGCGTCGGCTGATGCCTTTATACCCGAAGACCAGCAGAGATGACGTCGGGTGAAGTGCGACATCAGACGAAGCCGGACCCAGACTATGGAATCCGGCCGACCGAAGGGCTGCCTGACGACAGGACAACCCATTTGTTATGACTGCAGATGCATCCATGAACGACATCACCTGGTATATAGCTGGCGGCTGAAAAGTTCTGAGGGCTGGTACATGCAGACATCACCTTTATGGCCCACGTACCTACCTCCACATCAGACTCCTGACCATGACAGACTGGAAAAGCTTTGGAAACCTGGCTGGACAAGCTGATCAGAAGAAGGGTAAACCCACTAGCAGACTACTGCAATACTGGAATAGGAGGACATCTGCTTTGCTACTGAAGGATTCAGAGACCACTTGTAAGTCATCATGCTAGACCTGCTGAGCCTGTTCACCAGAATGTTGGACCCCCTGGAATGTGTGTTGCCACCAGAAAAGACCAGTGGAGATTGCCCACTCCCAAACTCTCATGGCTTCACAACACAGGGGATAAGACCTGGTTCCCCCCTGCTTGTTGATGTACCGGACTTCAGAAATGTCTGTCTGGATGTCAGTCGTCCCTCGAGGAATATGGGCTTGCAATGCCAAGAGCACTACCCTCATCTCCAGGACGCTGATATGCAACCGGGTCTCCAAGGGAGACCATGCGTCTTGGACTGTCCTTCCTAAGCAATGACCCCCCCACCTAAGTAGGGCAGTATCCGTGGTCACCATGGTCAGCGGGGCAGGAAGAACAAACAGATGACCCCAATGAATATCCGGGGATTGAATCCACCAGAGAACAGAATCCCTGCATGCATGCATACGAGATAAGCAGACAGGACTGGACAACGGTAGATCTTGCAATAACCACTAGACCACAAGAGTTCACTGGAGCACCTTCATGTGCAACCAGGCCATGGGCATGAGGATGATCGTGGCTACCATGGACCCCAATGCCCGTAAGACAGATTCTGCTGAGGGCGACTGAGCTTGAAGGATACATAAGACATGACGTTTGAAAGATTGAAGTCTGTCCGGGGTTAGGGAAACTTTTGTCTGCATGGTGTCTAACCGAGCTCCAATAAAATCCAGAACTTGAATCGGGTTCATATGGGATTTATGGTGATCCAAACTGGTGGGCAGTCTGGAGAAGGAGATCCCTTGCTTGGCAGAGTCGATGCCTGGAGGGAGCGGAAAGGAGCCAATCACCCATGCAGAGGAAGACCTGGAAGCCCTGCATCTGCAGGTGAGCTGCTACCACCGTCGTCACTTTGATGAACACCCTGGGGGTTGTGGTGAGACCAAAGGGTAAGCACTCTGAACTGGTAATGACTGGCCCCGAGTCAAAAGTGGAGGAACCTCTGACAGCACCTGTCCATTTTGATGTGGTAGTACGTGTCCTGGAGGTCCATAGAGCACATGCAGTCATTCGCCTGCAGGAAAGGCAGTGCAGACTGGAGAGTGAAGATCCATAATTTCATCTTGGCAACTGACAGGTTTAGGGTTGAAAGATCTAGGATGGGTCTTAAGTCCCCCATCGTGTTTGTCACTAAAAAGAATCTGGATTATATGTCAAATACAGACTGGTCTGGGGGGAATGGGCTGGATGACCCACTTTTCAAGCAGCTTGGAAATTTCTACTGCTGCCTCCTCCCTTTGCGTGGGTGGAACATCCGTGAGGTGTTTGGGAGGAAGTGGCGTTTGGATGAAGGGGACTGAAATCCTCTGGATATGGTTTGCAACACCCAGCGATCGTCTGTGATGGACTCTCAAGCTGTTGGGTGTAGTGAAAGGCGTCCCCCGACTGCCTAAAGACATGAGCAGCAGGACAACTCTTCAGAACAGCTGCGTGGGTCTGTCTGGGAAGGGATCCAAAGACCCCTGATTCCTCGGACCTCCTCTGCCACGAGGGTGGGGTTTATCAAATCCCCCTCTGCGGGAATGCAAGTCCTGAGCATCCTAGGAGTAACTCTGAGACTTCTGGAACCACATCTTCTTCAACCCTCTCTGATTCCTGAAAAAAGGTTCGTTAAAGGGATGAGAAGCGTATTCCGATGCCAGACAGAGTCTTCCCATCCTTCTCATTCTTGACCAGTGTGTCACGTAAAGTCTTTCCAAAGAGTGTGGAACCATCATAAAGGGCATTCGTAAAAGATGACTTAAAGGGTTCCAAAAAGGCACAAAGTTGGAGCCAGGTGTGACACCTAATGGCAATGCCTGCTCTGGCAACTCTTGCGGTGCCTTTGGTACCGTGAGATAGGAACTGCACAGAAGTGTTGGAGACAGAGGTAAGGGTGGCTATCCGGGAGGAAAATATCTTCTCCTCTGCTGACATGGCTCCTGGGGCAGACTCATTGATCTCTTTGACCAGATCACGCTGCAGCCTGATGACGAGTGCCAAATAGTTCAGCGCACATACCGAGAATATAGCTGAAATGTAAACCTGCTTCCTAAAATGGTCCATTATCCTAGACTCTTGGTCCAGTGGATGGACCATGGAGGTCTCCTGCATGAGCTCCTTCTTGGTGGCTGCACCACCACCATGGCATCAATGGGGGATCCCTTCGACCAGTGCATTTTGTCAGATCGGGCACTGAGGATCTTGTCAGGGTACTTGGGGATGGGCTCACAGTACAAGTCTCCTTCCACTTTCAAGATGTAATAAGAGCCACCAGGGGATATGTGGTAGGGGACACCCAAGATGTAGAGAGTCCTGCACCAAACACCTCCAGGAACACCAACTCGTCAGGGTTGGGTTTTTGGGCCTACCACCTCCAAGCTGGCGAAGGATCCCCATGATGTCTCCAAAGGAGACATTGGGGGTGACCGGGGGAACTCCCCCTCTCCTCTAAGTTGGTGTCCTCCATGAGGGATTCTGGCAAAGAGTCTAAGTGCCTCCTTTTGCACATGATGCTTTCGGGGAACCTCCTCGGGGGGGGGGGGGGTTCGCTGGGAAAGACTTGAAAACTTCAAACTGTTCCTGTGAGGAAGCTCCCTAGGGCAAAGTGGCAGCAGGCTGTCCATGAGGGGGCAGGAAGGAAGAATCTGGTTCAGATACAGTCAGTCAGGATGGACTCAGAGGATAACAGTGTCAAGGGTCTCGGAACCGAGGAGACCCTCTCCACCACATAGAAGGCTGAAGGAGAATGAACCCCTGTGGCTGGGACCACAATTGGGTCTGTAATCCTCTGAGTATACGGGTGAGCCAGAGCCGAACCTCCAGGCGCTGAGACTCAGAGTAGAAGGCCCAGCTCTGAAAAACTCAGCTCCGATACCACCTCCTCAGATCCGCCGCCAAGGCTACGTCGGAGCCGACCCCTAGACGCCGGGGGTCCTCGGACCCAAAGACTCCAAAACTGAGGGTCGGACTGGAGAAGGAGTGATCAGGATGAAGGCAGATTTGCATGACTCCAGCCCCAGAGGGGGAGGGGCAGGCAAGACTACTATCTGTATCTGTGTGCGGATGAATCTCCACATCATCCTGTCCACCTCAGCTTTGGAGAGGCTGCGGGTAGATCTGGCGGATGACGCCACCGACACCAGCATAGACAGGAGATAAGGTGAAGCCGACATTGGGGAATGGCTCTGTGGAGAAACATGGAGAACAGAGCCGGAGGGACCTTTTGCTAGGGGCCGGGTGAGATTTTGCCAGTGGCTCGGCCAAGGAGGAGCAGTCGGAGGACCACTTCCCTCAGCCTATCCCGGTGCTTATGCTTCTCTCCATCCCCGGTCCTCGATGCGGGAGACTGAGTCTCAGAAGCTAGGGTGGAAACAATAGCAGAAGCAGTAGAAGAGGAAGCTTGGGCTGCCGTATGTGGAAGGAGGAAACCCTTAAGGATCAGTTTATTCCTACTGTCGATCAATGTGCAGTGAATGAACCCTGTGCAGATCGAACAGGGGGAATTGAGGTGCGGAACCCAAAAGCAAACTACGCACAGTGTGTGGCCATCCGCTAGGGAAAGCTTACAGCCACACACTGTGCACTTTCTGAACCCTGGTTTGGGTGTCTCTGTCATAGGAGTGGAGAGAAAACTTTCCAGCGCGCGCACACAGACACACACACACACACACACACACACACACACACACACACTCTCTCTAAGAAAAAGATAGAGAGGGAGAAATGGGTATATGATTTTTTTTTTTTTTGTATTGTAGACAGATGCCCGAGCACGAGAAGCTAGAGGAAGGTGAGGTTTAGAAAAGAAGATAGAAGAGGTGAAGGATAGAATTAGAAATTCAACTCACTTACCTAAAAAAGCCTAGAGCACCTGACCACGATGCTAGCTATTAGCGCGGCAAATGAGATCTGAAGGAAGGAGGGAGGACAGGGGATTTATGGATAGGGGTGGAGCATGGATCCAATGCAGGAAAATGAGGCCGAGTCAGATCCGACCTGGGTCCGTGTCCCACAGGTTGAAGAGCAAATGAAGACAACAACTTCAGATCAAATCTTTAGCAGCAGTAGGATTAAGCAAAGCTAAATCTGCTGGGTCAGGTTTGGGAAGAGTGCATACAAACTTGAGACTGAGGAAGGTTATGTATTCTATCTGTCTAGGGGCAGCAGGCAGACTACTAGGAAATTGCAGGGAGTGACACACTTACTTCCGCCAGAGCTCAAAGAAAGTACAGTTGTGTACCTACCATAAATGTAGATGTTAGAGTGTATTCACTGTTGCAGTCATTGCTCTTGGGTTATCCTGCTGGCAGGCTACCTTCAGTCGGCCAGAATTCCAAAGTCTAGGTCCGGCGTCAGTTGCTGTCGCCTCTTCCCTGACGTCAGTGCGCCAGGGGGATAAAAGATGCAGCCAACACCATTTTCTTCAGTTTTTCTTGCCCCAGATGTCAGGTGCCCCTAAATTGGTAGGCTAAAAAAATATGCCAATAAATATGCATGCACAAAAATAACATTTCCTTCATCTACAAGCAAATACACCACATAGGTTGTATAGGATAGAGAAGTACAGATAAGTCCCAGCAAAGAAAAGGGGTATGGTGGGTGGGTAACCTGGACTGCAACCGTGAATACACTTGAACATCTACATTTATGGTAGGTACACAACTGTACTATGTTCATCGTGTTTCACTGTTGCAGTCATTACTCTTGGGTTGAATCCCAAAGCTGAGGATGGGTGGCTGGGCTAAATAGGATTAGGAGAGGCTATGAGGCCCTGCAGAACTGCAGTGGCAAAGCCTGCTCTGGATTTAGAGTAAAGAGGTAAGTGGTAGTGCTTTGTGAAAGTGTGCACTGAACTCCAAGTTGCAGCCTCTAAGATATCTTTGGTTGGTACTCCTCTGAGGAAGGCTGCTGAAGTGGCTGCTGCTCTGGTAGAATGAGGCCTAATGCCCTTAGGCACTGATTTGCCATGTTGAAAATAGCAGAAACAGATGCACTGGCCTATCCATTTAGAAATAGTCTGTTTTGAGATAGCCTTTCCTTGTGATCCTGCAGCATATGACACTACAAGTTGCGCAGTCTTTCTGAAAGCTTTAGTTCTGTCCAAGTAGAAGCGTAACTGCCTGTGTATGTCCAAAGAATGCAGAATTTTCTCACCCTTGTTCTGTGGATTTGGATAAAAGGTAGGCAAGTGAATGGTTTTGATTGAGGGCCACACTGGACACCACCTTAGGCATAAATGTTGGGTTTGTCCTCAGAGAAACCCTGTCTGGATGAAAAATGATAAAAAGTTCCACAGCCATGAGTGCTTGTAACTCCGAGACTCATCTTGCAGAGGTTACTGCTAGGAGCAGAGCTGTTTTCCAGGATAAGAATTTTATATCCACTGTTGAGGCTGGCTTGAAAGGAGGCAGTGTGAGTTTTTCCAAAACATAATTGAGGTCCCAGGCCGGAACTGGTGCTCTCCTTGGAGGCCTAATGTTTTTGGCCCCTCTGCAGTACTGCCTCATTAAAGATAGGTGGTTCCGTATTGTAATGGGCTGAAATGGCAGAGGCATGAATCTTAATTGATGAGAAGGAAAGGCCTTTGTTCAGCATCTCAGTTAGGTATTGTAAAATTGGAGGGATATTTGGTACACACGTGTCAATGCCTTGTTCCTGGTTCCAAGAACAGAATCTCTTCCATTTTTCTGCATAAGATTTTCTGGTACTGGGCCTCCTGGCCTCCAAGATAACATCCATAACAGCTTTTGAAAGAGGAGTGTTCTGAATGGCTACATTATCCGCCATGCTGCCAGATTTAAGGTCCTGAGTTGGCTGTGCAGAATCCGATTGTTTTGTTGGGTCAGCAAGTGAGAAGTTTGAGGCAATATCCATGCTGGACCTTGAGACAAGCTCTTTAGGATTGGGTACCAG
This sequence comes from Protopterus annectens, assembly GCF_019279795.1. Classification (NCBI taxonomy): domain Eukaryota; kingdom Metazoa; phylum Chordata; order Ceratodontiformes; family Protopteridae; genus Protopterus; species Protopterus annectens. The sequence goes on along the minus strand of NC_056733.1, from coordinate 661,032,013 downwards.
TGCTGGCGTGACCAGTCTGGTGCAATCAGTATAATTTTTGGCTTCTCTTGTCTGACCTTTAGGAGTACCCTGGGAAGGACAGGCAGTGGAGGAAAGGCATATACTGTTAGGTTTTTCCAGCTGAAGGATAGAGCGTCCACTTTCCATGCTTGCTTGTAATAAATCCTTGTGCAAAATCTCTGCAATTGGCAGTTGTGAGGGGAGGCAAATAGATCTATGTCTGGGCATCCCCATTTCCTTGTTATCATGCTGAAGACTTGTGGATCCATGAGGTTTCTGCTTAGTTCGTCTGCCAGTGTATTTGTTTTTCCTGGCAGGAATTGTGCTTGCAGGTGAACTTGAAAAGTCAATACAGTGTCCCATAAGGTCATTGCTTGTCAGCAGAGGGGGTAGGAATGTGTACCTCCCTGCTTGTTTATGTACCACATGACCGTAGTATTGTCTGTCTATCAGTAGTGGTCCTGGATGAAGTAGGTTCTTGAAAGCTGTCAGTGCATTTTGAACAGCTAGCATCTCTTTTTGATTGATGTGAAGATGCATCTGATTTGCAGGCCATGTGCCCTGAATACATTTTCCTGCGATATGGGCCCCCCAGACATATTCTGATGCATCCGTTGTCAGTGTCTGTCTGGCTGTGGGCAAACTGAATGGCAGACCCTTGTTGTGGTGACAGGTCTCTTCCCACCATCGAAACTCCTGTTGCAGGCAGGGAATGAGTGAATTACTGGTCTCCAGGCGGTAATGCTGAGTCCAAACACTTTTTAGATACCACTGTAGTTTCCTCATACGCAGTCTGGCATATGGAATTAGTAGAATGCAGAACGCCATGAAACTCAAGGCCTGCAGGATTTTCCTTGCAGATAAGTGGGTTTTTGTTGCCAATTTCTTAAAGTAAGAAGTCAGCTGCTTTCATTTGTCTGGCATGAGATAAGCCAACTGGGCAGTTGTATTTAAGCTTGCACCCAGGAATATTATCTCTTGAGAGGGCACTAGTTTTGATTTCTTTTCATTTACTGTGTACCCTAGGCCAATTAGTAATCTTTTTACAAACGCCAGATGCTTTAGAAGAATGTCTTTGTTCTCTGCTTGAATTAGGCAGTCGTCGAAGTAGGGGTATATTTGAATTCCTCTTTGTCTGCAAAATGAAATTACTGGTGCCAGGCATTTTGCGAAGACCCTGGGGGCAGTAGATAAGCCAAAGGGCAGTGCAGAGAATTGGTAGTGCATTGAGCCAGCTATGAATCTGAGGTATCTTCTGCATGATTGTCTGATTGGGACATGCAGGTATGCCTCTTTTAGGTCCAAAGTTACGAGCCAAGCCTTCTTGCCCAGCATGGGCAGTAGATGCTGTAGAGTCAACATCTTGAATTTTGGAACTTCCAGAAATGTATTTAGTATAGACAGGTCCAGTATTGGTCTCCAGGTTTTGTCCTTTCTGGGCACTAGGAAAAGTCTGGAGTAAAATCCTTGCCCCTGCTCTTGTTGTGGTACTTGTTGAATGGCCCTCATGTCTATGAGGGCTGTGATTTGTTTTTGTGCCTCTGCCCATTGATTGTGTGGCAGGTCTGGCATACCTTTTGACCTTGGAAGGGTGTGAAAATGGAACCTGTAGCCTTGGGGCACTATGCTCAGGACCCATTTGTCTTGGGTAACCATTTGCCAATTTGATGAAAAAAGTGCTAGTTTCCCCCTAAGGGGGCTGCCAAAAGAAAAGTGCTTGGATCTAGCAGAGTAAAGTCATTGGGACTGTTTCCTGTAAGGTTGTGATTTGTCTTCTCCGCTTTTGGAGGTAGGAACACCTCATTGTTTAGGCCTGTATCAGCCTTGGGGCTGAGATCTGCCTCTGGGATGCCTGTATCTGCCTCTTTGTGGTCTGTCTGACACTGGAAAGGACCAATTTTTAGAAGGCCAGTTTCTGCTAAACCTGGGTGGCTGTACCTGTAAGAAATCCTTGACTGTCTGCATGGATTTTGCTTTATCCTCCATTTTTTTCAACACCTCTTCTGCTTTAGTACCAAACAAAGTATCATGCTATAATGGTCCATCTAATAATTTTGCTTTAACATGATCAGGCAGATTCTGTTCCTTTAACTAAGCATGCCTTCTAATAACAGAAGCTGTAACAGCGGCCCTGCAAGAGGCCTCCAGTGAATCATAACCACATTGCAAAGTATGCTTTCCCACTTGTTCAGCTGCATGCAATAAATCCTGCATTTCCTTGTTCTCTGAACATTCAGTATTTGCCAACAATTTCTGTTTAAGCAGTGACATTAAATATTGCTGATATTTAAGCATATGAAACTGACAATTTAAAGCCCTTACAGCCAGGGTAGCAGAAGTGTAAACTTTTTTCCCCCATCTGTCTAGAGCCCTAGAATCCCTATCAGAGGGGACAGGGTTTTCTGCAGTGGAAGCTTTAACCCCTTTGGGACCCTGAGATATAGTTTCTTGGTTTAGCAGCGGGGTTTTTATATAGGAATTTATGAGAATCCAGGACCCTGTAGTATCTGTCTGGCTTAGCAGGTGCAGGTGGTAAAGAGTCAGGGGACAGACCGGACTCTGAAAATACATCTACAATGTCTAGAACAGGTGGAATAGCAAGGGGTTTATGCTGAGCAAGTAGCAGAAAGTCTCTGAGCCTTTTCTTAGATTCAGAATAATCTTGGCTCTCCCAGTGGAAATGCTCCCTCATGGTATGCAGGGTTTCCCCAAAAGAATAATCCTCAGGAGGAGAGGCTTAAGGAATGGATTCTTCAGCATCAGAATCCTCATAGGGAAGCATGGAATAATCCTGTTCAGAAGAGGAATCAGAGGAAATAGAAACCTGATCAGAAGAATCATACTCTGTCTCTTGCCTAGGCCTCTTATCTGGAGGGGGATGGGAACCCCTCATCAAAGTAATTAGGTCTTCGGCCATTTTGAGCATCTGTTGTTTAGGCATGGAAGTCTGAGTAGGAGAATGCTGTACTTGTTTCTTTGTCTTTAGAGCTGCTTTAGTCTTTGAAGCTGAAGATGGCTTAATATATAGTTGTGTATGTCTGAAAACACCCTCAGAAGCCAATGCCTGTTCAGCGGCTCCGGACCCACCTGAGGGAATGATTTCCGAGTGTCTAATACCTTGAGTATCCAGAGACCCAGTCGGCTCCACGTGGGAGTCGGAAGTGGCCTGTGGCTCTGAGGTAGGGGGCTCCAGGAGCTGCGAAAGCACCTCACTGAGAACCGGCGAACCGGCGACTGGCCTAGCGGAGGCCTCGTCGTCGGTTTTGGACCTCGGATGCCTATCCTTTTCCTTGTCCTTGCGTTTTTTGTAAACTACGGTCATCGGCTGTTCCAATGGCATTATATAATTAAATCTTCGGCCAAAGTAATGAAATGCAAAATCCAACCAACGCTTAATAGTGCGTTGGTTAAATCTAGCACAAAACCGATAGCTAGCAACGATGTGATCAGGGCCTAGGCATGGAATACAGTAAGAGTGAAAATCCATATGAGGTATTTGCTTCCCACAAGAAATACAATTGTTAACTTTTTCTGACATCGGTCTGGGGCAAGAAAAAAAAAAGTTTCACCAACGGGGTACTTAGCTTTAATGAAGACTTCGGTTCTGAAATTCGGATTTGAAAATCTCAGAAATCAGCCGACCGGCACTTCGAACTGCTTTTGCTTCGGGCACCGCGCGGCAAGAAAGACTGAAGAAAATGGCGTCGGTTGCATCTTTTATACCCCTGGCGCACTGACGTCAGGGAAGAGGTGACAGCAACTGACGCCGGACCTAGATTTTGGAATTCAGGCCGACTGAGGGTAGCCTGCCAGCAGGATAACCCAAGAGTAATGACTGCAACAGTGAAACACGATGAACATTTGGGGGGATGGGTGGTGGTTTGGGAAATTCCTTTTGTAACAGACTCCCACTACCGCCACAGGAAGAATCCAAAACAGAGCTCTCCTCTGAGAAGAAACCCCTGTATCAGTCCTTTCATCTTCCTGCTCAGATTCAGAACCTTGAATGTCTTCAGGAAGAGAGGTGTCCCTTTCCTTCTTTTACCAGAGAGCACCTTATAAGAAGAATTAATAGCCTGAATTAAACCATGAGTCAAACCAAGTAAACTACTCCTGTCTAATGAAATTTGAAGAGTAGTTAAATGTTTAGTTTTCTGTTTATTTTGACAGGAAATAATGGGCCAACAGTGATATTAATGGCAGTAACAATTTCCCCAGGGATGGGCACAGCATTCTGACTAAAAAGGGAAGCCTTCCTTGTTCCCTTTCCCAGGACAAACAAAAGTGTCTCTCTCCCTTGCCCACTGTGGGAACACCAATAGCCACAGAGGATGTGGCTAACCTCTGGTCCATAGTGATTGCAGGTTCTACACCTGAGGGATCCAGGGTAAAAGATGAGTGGTCTGTCAAACAAGTTATGGCCACAGCAGTTTCACCAAACTGTGGCTGAAGCAAACTGCTGTCCTGCTGTGGTGGCAAACGCTGTTTGGTTAACTTTTATTTTTCTGACTGGAAGGAGGACTGACCATGGGACCAGTAGTTTGTTCCAATGTCAAGCCAAAAATGGTTCCTCTTTCCCAGGAAAAAAAAAGCAAAAGTTAGTAAAAATTAAAAGTCTTTGTCACTTTTCCACCCACAAAAAACAGCAAACAGCACTTTAAAATACTTTGCCAGACCCAAAAAAAAAAAAAATAATAAAATAAATAGTTTCTCTAGACAGAAAAAAAATGTTTTTCTTTACTTTAGACAACTTTTAAAATGACAGAAAAAGAGCGCTCCTCTTTAAAGTACATAGGTTCATAGGTTGATACTAGGCTATCTGCCCTAGGGCATTTATAAGCCTAGCCAGAGTGTGGTTTGGCTTTCGCCTCTCTTTTAGATTAGTTAACTGTGCCCTCTATAGTAGGTCTCAGAAGATAGCCCTTTTGAGGTTAGTTTACTGTGCCTCTGTCTAGCAGGGACATAGAAGAGATCCCAGGGGTAAACTTACGATCTCCCATCCACTCGTCAAGATTTCTCTTGAAGTGGGTCAGTGAGGGGCTCTGCCTGACTTGAACTGGGATTTTGTTCCAGAATGAGGGGAACCTCTGGGATATGAATCTGTCCTTCCAGCATGTCCTATTTATTGCTGTGGTGAGGTTTAAGTCCCTGGAGTGTGTAGCTCTAAGGGATTTGGATTTCCTGAGGTGGAGCATGTCCATTAATTCTGGGTTAGACATGGCTTTGGATGTAAGGCATAGATCGCCTCTGAGTAGGCGGTAAGAACTGAGTAAAGCTGGACTTTCTTTAGTCGAGCTGCATAGGGCATCTGTTTGAGGCCCTTGATCCTCTTGGTGAGGTACTTTTGGGGTCTCTCTAGTTGCTGCAGGTGTCGGGTAAGGTACATCCCAAATGGGGCATTGTATTCAATTCTGGGCCTGATGAGTGATGAGTAGAGGGGCACAATGACCTCTCTTGATCTAGATGTGAACCCTTTCGTGATAAGGTGGGCTATATAGAAGGTCTTTCTAACCACTTTGGCAACGTGATTGTCAAAGGAGAGATTACTATCTACTTGGGTCCCCAAATCCTAATTACTTCTTCTGTACTTAATGGATTACCACCTATGTGGTAATTTGTGGGCACTTTGTTTTTCCCAAAGGGG